>NC_053027.1:232294144-232520073 GCF_003073215.2 Triticum urartu | reverse complement strand
CCAACAAAATTCACATCCATAGATTCATTATTATTCTCAATCAAAGTAGACAAAGGCATATCATTAGGATTATAAGAAACACTCTTAGTAGCAAATAATTTCATAAGTTCATCCATCTTTCCACTCAACACATTAATTTCTTCTATCGCATGCACTTTTTTATTAGAAGTTCTTTCAGTATGCCATTGGGAATAATTAACCATAATATTATCTAGGAGTTTAGTAGCATCTCCTAAAGTGATTTCCATAAAAGTGCCTCCCGCGGCCGAATCTAAAAGAATTCTAGAAGCAAAATTCAATCCGGCATAAAAGTTTTGTATAATCATCCACAAATTCAAACCATGAGTAGGGAAATTACGTATTATTAATTTCATTCTCTCCCAAGCTTGTGCAACATGTTCATGATCAAGTTGTTTAAAGTTCATTATATCGTTTCTAAGAGAGATGATCTTAGCGGGAGGAAAATACTTAGAGATAAAAGCATCTTTGCATTTGTTCCATGAATCAATACTATTCTTAGGCAAAGAGGAAAACCAAGCTTTAGTACGATCTCTAAGCGAAAAAGGAAATAGCTTCAATTTAACGACATCATTATTGACATCTTTTTTCTTTTGCATATCACATAAATCAACGAAGCTATTCAGATGAGTAGCGGCATCTTCACTAGGAAGGCCGACGAATTGATCTTTCATAACAAGATTCAACAAAGCAGTATTAATTTCACAAGATTCAGCATCGGTAAGAGGAGCAATCGGAGTGCTAAGGAAATCATTATTGTTGGTATTGGTGAAGTCACACAATTTAGTAGTATCTTCAGCCATCGCGACAACCAAGCAATCTAACACACGAGCAAACAAAAAGCAAGCGGACAAAAGAGGCAAACAGAGAGGGAGGATAGAGAGAGAGGGCGAATAAAATGGCAAGGGTGAATTGGGGGGAGAGGAAAACGACAGGAAAATGGCAAATAATGTAATGCGAGAGATAGGGATTGTGATGGGTACTTGGTATATGACTTTTTGCGTAGACTCCCCGACAACGGCGCCAGAAATCCTTCTTGCTACATCTTGAGCTTGCGTTTGTTTTCCCCGAAGAGGAAGGGATGATGCAGCAGAGTAGCGTAAATATTTCCCTTGGTTTTCGAGAACCAAGGTATCAATCTAGTAGGAGCCCACGCTCAAGTCCCTCGTACCTGCACAAAGCGATAGCTACTCGCAACCAACGCGATTAGGGGTTGTCAAGCCCTTCACGGTCACTTACTAGAGTGAGATCTGATAGATAGAATATTTTTGGTATTTTTGATATAAAGATGCAAAGTAAAAAGTAAAAGCAAAGTAAATAGCAAAACAATATAAAAGTGATGGAGATTAATATAATGAGAAAAGACCCGGGGGCCATAGGTTTCACTAGTGGCTTCTCTCAAGAGCATAAGTATTCTATGATGGGTGAACAAATTACTGTTGAGCAATTGATAGAATTGAGCATAATTATGAGAATATCTTGGCATGATCATGTATATAGGCATCACGTCCGTGACAAGTAGATCGAAACGATTCTACATCTACTACTATTACTCCACTCATCGACCGCTATCCAGCATGCATCTAGAGTATTAAGTTAAAAACAGAGTAACGCCTTAAGCAAGATGACATGATGTAGAGAGATAAATTCATGCAATATGAAATAAACCCCATCTTGTTATCCTCGATGGAAACGATACAATACGTGCCTTGCTGCCCCTTCTGTCACTGGGTAAGGACACCGCAAGATCGAACCCAAAGCTAAGCACTTCTCCCATGGCAAGAACTACCAATCTAGTTGGCCAAACCAAACGGATAATTTGAAGAGACTTGCAAAGATAACCAATCATACATAAAAGAATTCAGAGAAGATTCAAATATTATTCATAGATAGACTTGATCATAAACCCACAATTCATCGGTCTCAACAAACACACCGCAAAAAGAAGATTACATCGAATAGATCTCCATGAGAGAGGGGGGAACTTTGTATTGAGATTCAAAGAGAGAGAAGAAGCCATCTAGCTACTAACTATGGACCCGAAGGTCTGTGGTAAACTACTCACACTTCATAGGAGGGGCTAGGATGATGTAGAAGCCCTCTGTGATGACGGCCCTCTTCCAGCGGAGCTCCGGAACAAGCCCCAAGATGGGATCTCGTGGATACAGAAAGTTGCGGCGGTGGAATTAGGTTTTTGGCTCCTGTTCTGATCGTTTGGGGGTACGTGTGTATATATAGTAGGAAGGAGTACGTCGGTGGAGCACCGAGGGGCCCACGAGGCAGGGGGCGCGCCCTAGGGGGGTGCCCCCACCCTCGTGACCACCTCTTTAATCCCTTGCAGTAGGGTCCAAGTCTCCTGGATCACGTTCGGTGAGAAAATCACGTTTCCGAAGATTTTATTCCGTTTGATATTCTGTTTATCCGAAACACTGAAATAGGCAAAAAAAACAGCAACTCTGGGCTGGGCCTCCGGTTAATAGGTTAGTCCCAAAAATAATATAAAAGTGGAAAATAAAGCCCAATATAGTCCAAAACAGTAGATAATATAGCATGGAGCAATCAAAAATTATAGATACGTTGAAGACGTATCAGAGGCCCAGCCCAGAATTGCTGTTTTTTTGCCTATTTCAGTATTTCGAAGAAACGGAATATCAAACGGAGTCCAAACGGAATGAAACCTTCGGAAACGTGATTTTCTCACCGAACGTGATCCAAGAGACTTGAACCCTACGCCAAGGCATCAGAGAGGCGGTCACAAGGGTGGGGGGCTTTCCCCCCTAGGGCGCGCCCCCTGCTTCGTGGGCCCCTCGATGCTCCACCGACGTACTTCTTCCTCCTATATATACATACGTACCCCCAAACGACCAGAGAAGGAGCCAAAAACCTAATTCCACCGCCGCAACTTTCTGTATCCACGAGATCCCATCTTGGGGCCTGTTCCGGAGCTCCGCCGGAGAGGTCCGTCATCACGGAGGGCTTCTACATCACCATAGCCTCTCCGATGAAGTGTGAGTAGTTTACCTCAGACCTTCGGGTCCATAGTTAGTAGCTAGATGGCTTCTTCTCTCTTTTTGGATCTCAATACAAAGTTCTCCCCCTCTCTCGTGGAGATCTATTCGATGTAATCTTCTTTTTGTGGTGTGTTTGTTGAGACCGATGAATTGTGGGTTTATGATCAAGTCTATCTATGAATAATATTTGAATATTCTCTGAATTCTTTTATGTATGATTGGTTATCTTTGCAAGTCTCTTCGAATTATCCGTTTGGTTTGGCCAACTAGATTGGTAGTTCTTGCCATGGGAGAAGTGCTTAGCTTTGGGTTCGAGCTTGCGGTGTCCTTTCCCAGTGACAGAAGTGGCAGCAAGGCATGTATTGCATCATTGCCATCGAGGATAATAGGATGGGGTTTATTTCATATTGCATAAATTTATCTCTCTACATCATGTCATCTTGCTTAAGGCGTTACTCTGTTTTTAACTTAATACTCTAGATGCATGCTGGATAGCGGTCGATGAGTGGAGTAATAGTAGTAGATGCAGAATTGTTTCAGTCTACTTGTCACGGACGTTATGCCTATATACATGATCATGCCTAGATATTCTCATAACTATGCTCAATTCTGTCAATTGCTCAATAGTAATTTGTTCACCCACCGTAGAATACTTATGCTCTTGAGAGAAGCCACTAGTGAAACCTATGGCCCTAGGGTCTATTCTCATCATATCAATCTCCATCACTTTAATCTTGCTTTGCTTTTTTACTTTGCCTTTACTTTTTACTTTGCATCTTTATACCAAAAATACCAAAAATATTATATCTATCAGATCTCACTCTCGTAAGTGACCGTGAAGGGATTGACAACCCCTAATCGCGTTGGTTGCGAGTAGCTATCGTTTTGTGCAGGTACAAGGGACTTGAGCGTGGCCTCCTACTGGATTGATACCTTGGTTCTCAAAAACTGAGGGAAATACTTACGCTGCTCTGCTGCATCATCCCTTCCTCTTCGGGGAAAAACAACGCAAGCTCAAGACGTAGCAACTGTCAAAGTCTTCCGTCTACTGGTCAGACAGGAACTGGCTTCAGGAGAATTTATGTGATGCTGTAAGAACTCTGCAAATGAATGCAGACTATGAGAACCAAGGGATTCTCCCACAGACATGTACCTATGACAGCATTAGAGATGCGAGGGAAGGGGAAGAGGTCATATGCATTCTCAAAAGATTTTGAAGATAAATCAGTTTTAGAAGACATTGACCTCATAGTGCGAAGACATTCACTCATATGTAGAGAGTTGGTTCCAGATTTGTACGAATCCATGAATAAGTACAAGTGAGGAATCTAACTACTTTGTGAAGCATAAGTGAACATACTAGGCATGCTATGAGATGCAGAACGAGACAGATCCAATTTTGTGGGAACAGAAACCATATGTGGTTGAAAAGGATGAATCTATCGGATCAAAAAGACTGTAAAAAGAGTTTTTATTTACCACTCGAGGAACTGCTAGACAGAGTAGGAGATGAAGCCGAGCAGTTCGATCTTCCGTGCCCTAACTTGGCGACGGAGGACACCTACGGCGACGGCGGAGAAGATGATGTCCACGGCCGGCGTGATGACGGCGTCGGTGAGGTCGCGACAGCTAAGCGCTTCGTCGCCGGCGTCGTCGAGGGCTAGCGGTGGCGCTAGGGTTTGTGCGAGAGAGAGAGAGAGAGAGAAGTGGAAGAAGAGATAATGACTGGGGGAGGCATGTATTTATAGGGACAGGGACGACACATCGTTATTACGCAGGTGCCCCTGGCGGTTCACATCTGAAGGACACGTGGCGATCATGCAACACATTGGAGGTTGTTCCACGTTCCCACGCACGCCTGGATTGTCGGGTGGTGGTTCCCGCTTCTCTGGGTTTCAGGCAAAAAGGATTGAGCATTTAAAACAGATTTAATGTTTGTCTCTATATCTTCTGCTGACAAAGACGCAGCGAAGACATTTGATAGTTTCAATAGAATGCATAGGATTTGGATAGATAGACTTAAGACGGGAGCATAGAAAGGTCAGGGTCCGATCACATTCACTTAGCTCAAAAGATTCAACTAGAAGACATAGCTATAAGTGAATGCTGTAGAGGACAGAAACCAAATCAGTATATTGAAGATAAACATGAAGCCATGTTAACAATGAAGACAAACCAAATGCGAAGACTTTTCAAATGTAACGCCAACAGAAAATATTCCAAACAAAAGTTTGGTGGTGGCATTACCCACCGTATAGGAAATATTAGACCTAGACACGGCGCACAATTATCGTGACGCTCCGAAGTCAAATTCCGCGTTAATGTATTCACACTTAGAGTGTAAGTCTTCATTAGGTGAAGATATACGTTACTTCGTGTGTTTGCACATCTAAGTCATCAACATGCATAAGTATTAGGATGTATGCATGATCACATGACATTTGAGGATTCCAAGATATTTAGTTCACACCGCAACTTGCAAAACCTTTTCTCATCCAAGGGCTTTGTGAAGATATCTGCTAGCTGCTCTTCAGCGTTGACTGAATGATATCAATATCTTCCTTTATGAAATGATCTCTGAGAAAGTGATGACGGATCTGAATGTGCTTTGTCTTCGAGTGCTGAACCGGGTTGTTGGAAATCTTGATGCGCTTTCATTGTCGCAGTAGAGTGGCACTTGCTTCAGATGAATGCCATAGTCTTTGAGTGTTTGCTTCATCCATAGAAGCTGAGCGCAGCAAGATCCAGCAGCAATGTATTCAGATTCAGCAGTGGAGAGAGATACACAGTTCTGCTTCTTTGAAGACCAACACACAAGTGATCGTCCCAGAAAGTGACAAATGCCTGATGTAGACTTGCGATCCACCTTGTCACTAGCATAATCAGCATCCGAGAATCCAACTAGATCAAACTCTGAGCCCTTTGGATACCATAATCCTAGTGTTGGTGGTGTAAGCCAAATATCGAAGAATTCGCTTCACAGCTAAGTGATGCGGTTCCTTTGGTGCCGCTTGGAATCGGGCACACATTCAAACACTAAGCATGATATCTGGCCTAGATGCACATAAGTAAAGCAAAGAACCAATCATGGAGCGGTATACCTTTTGATCGAAATCTTTACCATTGGCGTTTGAATCTAGATGACTCTTGGTAGGCATTGGCGTCGTATAACCTTTGCAGTCTTGCATTCCAAACTTCTTCAGGCAATCTTTGAGGTATTTCTCTTGAGATATGAAGATGCCATTGCGTTGTTGTCGTATTTGAAGACCAAGGAAGAACTTCAGCTCACCCATCATGGACATCTGATATTGCTCTTGCATCATGTATCCAAACTCATCACTGTATTTCTGATTGGTGCAGCCGAAGATAATGCCATCCACATATATTTGGCACACAAATAGTTCACCATCATATGTCTTTGTAAAGAGTGTGGGATCCAGGGAACCAGGTTTGAAGCCTTTGCTCTTTAGGAAGTCCTTGAGTGTGTCATACCAAGCACGAGGGGCTTGTTTGAGGCCATTACAGTGCCTTGTTGAGCTTGTAAACCATGTCAGGATGTTTTGGATCTTCAAAGCCAGGTGGTTGTGCAACATACACTTCTTCTTCAATCTTGCCATTGAGAAAAGCACTCTTCACATCCATTTGATACAGAGGAATGTTATGATGATTTGCATAGGCCAGCAGTATGCGTATAGCTTCAAGCCTAGCCACAGGAGCAAATGTTTCATCGAAGTCAATTCCTTCAATTTGAGTGTATCCTTGAGCAACTAGACGAGCCTTGTTTCTGACAACTTGACCATGCTCATCTTGCTTGTTGTGATATATCCATTTAGTGCCTATGATATTGTGTTTACGAGGATCAGGACGCTTGACCAGTTCCCATACATTATTCAGCTCAAACTGTGAAGCTCTTCTTGGATAGCTTGAATCCATTCAGGTTCCATGAAGGCTTCACCAACTTTCTTGGGTTTTGATATTGAGACGAATGCAAAGTGTCCACAGAAATTTGCTAGTTGTGTTGCCCTTGATCGAGTGAGTGGACCAGGTGCATTGATGCTATCGATTATCTTCTCAATCTATACTTCATTTGCAACACGAGGATGAACTGGACGAAGATTTTGCTCTTGCTGATCATTTTCATCGTTTGAAGGATTGTCTTTAGCTGAGCATTGTCTTCAGGTTGATCAGGTGTAGAGATGATAAGTTCCTTTTCAGGCTGTACTTCAGACGGTATGATTTCTCCAGTTCCCATAAGATTGATAGATTCATTGGGTGGAATTGAATCTAGCACATTTGGCAGGTGCTCTCTTTGCGAGCCATTAGTCTCATCGAACCGCACATCCACAGTTTCAACTACTTTATAGTGAAAGAGGTTGAAGACTCTGTAGGAGTGCGAATCCTTTCCGTAACCAAGCATAAAACCTTCATGTGCTTTCGGTGCAAATTTTGAAGTGTGATGAGGATCCTTGATCCAGCACCTGGCACCAAATACTCTGAAGTAACTGACGTTTGGCTTCTTACCAGTGAGGAGTTCATAGGATGTTTTGTTCAGAAGCTTATGAAGATAAACACGGTTGATGATGTGGCATGCAGTATCAATGGCTTCAGGCCAGAATTTTCTTGGTGTCTTGTATTCATCGAGCATCTCCCGAGCCATCTCAATGAGTGTTCTGTTCTTGTGTCTTGTATTCTTGTGTTCTTTTGTTCCTGTGTTCCACGATGCGTGTACGGGGCTGAGAACTCATGAGTGATGCCCAATGTATCAAGATAAGTGTCGAGGCCAGTGTTCTTGAATTCAGTGCCATTGTCACTTCTGATGTGCTTGATCTTGACGCCATAGTTGTTCATGGCTCGATTGGTGAAGCGTCTGAAGACATCCTGCACTTCAGTCTTGTAGAGAATTATATGCACCCATGTATATCTTGAATAATCATCAACAATGATGAAGCCATAGAGACAAGCAGTAGTAGTAAGAGATGAGTAGTGAGTAGGGCCAAAGAGGTCCATGTGTAGCAGTTCGAAGGGTTGAGTCGTTGTCATGATTGTCTTCAAGGGATGCTTGGCCCTTGTCATCTTTCCAGTTTTGCAGGCACCGCATAAGTGATCCTTCTTGAACTTGACGCCCTCAATGCCTATGACGTGCTTCTTCTTCACAAGAGTATGCAATTTCCTCATGCCAGCATACCCTAGCCTCCGATGCCAGAGCCAGCACTCTGAAGCTTTTGCAAGAAGACATACGGCAAGCTGTGGTCCTGCTGAGAAATCTGCCATGTACAAATCATCTTTCCGATACCCTTCAAAGACTAGAAACTTGTCAGATTCCATTAGAACAAGACAACGATATTTTCCAAATATCACAATCATGTTCAAATCGCAAAGCATTGAGACAGACATTAAGTTGAAACCAAGGGATTCAACAAGCATCACTTTATCCATGTGCTGATCCTTTGAGATTGCAACTCTACCTAGACCCAATACCTTGCTTTTACGAGTATCAGCAAATGTGATGTGACTTTTGTCAGATGGACGTAAAGTTGAGTCCATGAGAAGACTTTGTTCGCCAGTCATGTGATTAGTACATCCACTATCAATAATCCATTCTGAAGGAGCTGGTGTCATACCCTACAGTGCAGTTAGGGGGACAGGCTTCACGAAGAGCATTGTGAAGCATAAACATTTGACGAGCAAGTGGATTATGAAAGCTTAGATCGAGGTTAGGACTGATAGGACAAATAGCAAGCGACTCAGGAACAAAATACATAATAAGACCATTTGGGCATTTGATCTTGTGCCCTACAAGATGTTTTAGGTCCCCAGCAATAGCTTCAGACGCATTTGATTTTCGACCGGAGACCTTTCCCTGCAAAAGAGAGTTAAGCTTTCTTAGCCACCCACATCTTCAAGGGTGGCTTCGAAGCAATGAGTCTAAGTGCAGCATCTGAGAACTCTGGCTTTGAAGCCCTGGCAAATAGTTTTGCAGGAGGTGAATAATACTCATAGGAATAAGCAGAGTAGTTCTTGGTCTTATGAACATGGTGGTTCGATGAAACACGCTCATATTCATAGGCCTGGGTATGATTTCCCTGCAAAACATTTGTGTTAGTGCGACTCAGGTGAGTCCTCTGTCTGTATGAAGCCTTTGGACCATATGAAGCCTGTGGTCTGGGGTTTGTCTTCTTGCCTTGTGATGTCATGACGACATTCACAGGAAGATTCTCCAGACACTTTTTGGGAACCCAGACTTTCTTCATAGGTGGCCCATTCCTGTAGTTAGTACCAATATACCTGGCAAACACTTCACCATTATGATTCTTAAATAGTTTATAGTTTGCACCAAAGGATTCATCAATGACAATAGGATTAGCACAAGTGAAGCCAGATAGGGTAGATGGATCCACTGAAGGTTCCTTTGCAGCAACCCATGTGGTTTTGGGGTACTGCGCAGGCTTCCAGTAAGAGCCATCAGCATTCATTTTCCTTTCGAACCCAACACCCTCTTTCCTAGGGTTTCGGTTCAGAATCTGCCTTTTGAGGACATCACATAGTGTATGATGCCCTTTGAGACTTTTGTACATCCCTGTTTTAAGCAATGTCTTCAACCTAGCATTTTCATCAGCAATAGCAGTGGCATCCTCAGCAGAGGGGTTAGTTACCACATCAACAGTTGAAGATATTGCAACAGTAGCAGCAGTAGAACATTCAGCAACAGAAGTAGCGTTAGCGCGCTCAAGGCATTTAAGACATGGTGGTTCAAATCCTTCCTGAGCGGGACTGATCTGTTCAGCGCGAAGTGACTCGTTTTCCTTTTGAAGATCTTCATGAACCGCTCTCAATTTCTCAAGTTCTTGCTTCCTTTGAAGATAATCATAGGAAAGCTTTTCATGAGTTGCTGAGAGCGTTTCATGACGACTTTCAAGTTCCTCATACTTAACATGAAGATTTTTTATGTCTTCAATTAAGGACTGAGATCGAGTCATTTCAGCGTCCAACAGGTCATCACTTTTGTCTAACAGTTTTTGAATATGTTCCATAGCTTTCTGTTGTTCAGTTGCAATTTTAGCAAGTGTTTTGTAGCTGGGTTTGGAACCACAATCAGAGTCATCTTCACTGAATGTTTGATAGTGAGCATTGCGTGAGTTTACCTTGGCACCGCGTGCCATGAAGCAGTAGGTGGGAGCGGAGTTGTCCTTGTCATCAGCATCGGCGTCGGTGATTAAGTCATTGTCTTCGGTGTTGAAGATGGACTTGGCAACGTAGGTTGTAGCCAGACTTGCAATGCCAGAATCGGACTCCTCCTCAGACTCCACCTCCGCCTTCTCAGAAGCAGACTCCTCCTCTGAATCCATTTCCTTGCCAACAAACGCACGAGCCATGCCAGATAAGCTCTTCTTGTGTGATGAAGACTTTGAGGAAGACATGGAAGAAGACTTTGAGTATTTCTTCTTCTTCTTGTCGTCAGAATCATATTCCTTGCTCTTCTTCTTCTTCTTCTTCTTGTTCTCATTATCCCACTGCGGACACTCAGAGATGTAGTGACCAGGTTTCTTGCACTTGTGGCATGTTCTCTTCTTATAGTCATGAGCAGAAGCTTCATCATTCCTTGATCTTGATCGTGAAGACTTTTTGAATCCTTTCTTCTTGGTGAATTTTTGGAACTTCTTCACAAGTATAGCAAGCTCATTTCCAATGTCTTCAGGATCATCGGAACTGCAGTCAGATTCTTCTTCAGATGAGGTGACAGCTTTTGCCTTCAAGGCCCGAGTTCGGCCATAGTTGGGACCGTAGATATCTCTTTTCTCAGAAAGCTGAAACTCATGTGTGTTGAGCCTTTCAAGTATGTCAAACGGATCGAGTGTCTTGAAGTCAGGGCGTTCTTGAATCATCAGTCCTAGGGTGTCAAATGAGCTGTCAAGTGATCTCAGGAGTGTCTTGATGATTTCATGCTTGGTGATCTCAGTAGCGCCGAGAGCTTGAAACTCATTTGTGATGTCAGTAAGGCGATCAAACGTGAGCTGAACATTTTCATCGTCGTTTCTCTTAAAGCGGTTGAAGAGGTTGCGAAGGACACTGATCCTTTGATCTCTCTGGGTTGAGACGTCTTCATTGACCTTGGAGAGCCAGTCCTAGACTAGCTTCAATGTTTCCAGAGCACTCACACGGCCATACTGCCCTTTGGTCAGATGACCACAGATGATGTTCTTGGCAGTGGAATCCAGTTGAATGAACTTCTTGACATCAGCAGCGGTGACACCTTCACCAGCCTTGGGAACACCATTCTTGATGACATACCAGAGGTCGACATCAATGGCTTCAAGATGCATGCGCATCTTATTCTTCAAGTAGGGATATTTAGTTCCATCGAAGACGGGGCACGCAGCGGAGACTTTGATTATCCCTGTAGTCGACATAGCTAAAACTCCAGGTGGTTAAACCGAATCACACAGAACAAGGGAGTACCTTGCTCTGATACCAATTAAAAGTGCTAGTGATCGACTAGAGGGGGGTGAATAGGCGATTTTTATGAAAGTCTTCAAAACATGGAAGTTTCAAAGACAAATGATAGAAAAAGACCTATTACCATGCAGCGGAAGGTAGACTACACTAAGCAAGCCATAGTCTAAGTATTCAAAGAAGTGAAAGCACAACGACTAATAGCAGCAAGGCAGTATAGATCAGGGCGGAAGATAGTATGAGGCCAATCAGAACAGGCAGCTACACAGTGAAGACAAAAATATAATGCAAACAGGCAATGACTTCACAAGGACCAACTACAAATAAAGAGATGGGAGGGATAGAGCCAGTGGCTCGTTGAAGACAATGATTTGTTGGACCAGTTCCACTTGCTGTGACAACTGTACGTCTGGTTAGGGAGGCTAAGATTCAACTCAGAAGACCGCATCTTCACCTTATTCTCCTTGAGCTAAGGACACCCAGTCCTCGCCCGATCACTCTGGTAAGTCTTCAAGGTAGACTTCCAAACCTTCACAGACTTCGCTCACCAGCGATCCACAATGACTCTTGAATGCTCAGAACGCGACGCCTAACCGGTTGGAGGATTCACACTCCTCAAGTGTAATAAGTCTTCAGATCACACAGACAGGAAGACTTCAGTGATGCCTAACAGTCTTTGGCTCTGGGTGTTTAGGGCTTTGTCCTCGCAAGGATTTCTCTGGAAGGCTTCGAGGTGGGTTGCTCTCAAACGACAAAAGCCGTGCACTAACTCTGAGCAGCCAACCAATTTATGGTGTAGGGGGTGGGCTATTTATAGCCACTAGGCAAGCCGACCTGATTTGTCCGAAATGACCCTGGGTCACTAAGGAACTGACACGTGTTTCAACGGTCAGATTTCAAACACACACGTCAACTTTACTTGAGCTACAAGCAAAGCTGACTTATCCAGCTCTGGATAAGATTTGCTCTCATTGTCTTCGCTCGAAGACATAGGATTTTGGTTAAGCATCACTTCAGTCATTCTGACTGGTTCACTTAGACCCCACTTGACAGTACGGTGGTTTCTATGACTCAACAAAGAAGAAAAGGAAACAACGAAACAACTAAGTCTTCGCGCTCCATAGTCTTCATGCGATGTCTTCTCTTGTCATAGTCTTCAATGTGAATACCTTCACATACCACCTTTGTCTTCAATGTCTTCATACATTTTTATGGGTCATCTCCGGTAGGTAAACCGAATCAATGAGGGACTACTACCTGTGTTATCCTGCAATTCTCACAAACACATTAGTCCCTCAACCAAGTTTGTCGTCAATACTCCAAAACCAACTAGGGGTGGTACTAGATGCACTTACAAAAAGCATCACAAAAATGAGGCGCATTACCTCGGATTCGAACTCACGATCGACCTCTAATGGACTCATGTTCCTAACCACTCGAGCTGGTCAATGCTAGTGATAGGTATGCTGCGAGAAGTACTTTAGCACAAACTACATCGGCAGATTCGAATATTTTCCCTTTTTAAAAACATTTCATGAAAAATATGAATACTTTTTAAAAAAATTCAAAACAATTTATTAAAGAACACAAACAAGTTTTCAAAACAGGAAGAACGTATGAATTCGTGCACAAAATTTTAAAAATAGAAACATTTTTCAATTCCAATTTTTTCACAGACACGAACAAGTTTTGGAAAAAAATGTGACTAATATTTGAATTTTTGAACAAATTTAAAATCACGATTTAATCTGAATTTCTCAATTTTTTTTGAAAATGGAACTTTTTTGAAAACATGAACATTTTGGACAAAAGGGAACGTTTTTGCATCTGTGAAAAAAATTGAAACTCTGAACAACTTATAATAAAAGCAAACATTATTTGAAATTTGCGAACATTTTTTGAATTTGTAAACTAAATTATAAACAGGAATATTTTATGAACTTATGTATATTTATCGAAATGGAGAACATTTTTTTCAAATATGTGAACATTTTAGAAAAATCTTGAACATTTTTTCAATTTGTGATTTTTTTTGAAAACAAGACTGTTTTTGAACTTACGAACCTGTTTTGTAAGAGAATCATTTTCTAAATATTACAAACATTTTTTGAATTGTAATAAAAAATTAAAAAAATTGAACATTTTTGGCAATTTCAAACAATTTTTTAATTGTGAAAAAAAATAGATGCAAAAAACGAGAAGAAAAAGGAATTAAAAAGATAACAAGAAAACAATCAGATAGCTAAAAACACGAAAGATAAAAAACGAAAAATTAAAAAATAATGAGAAACTTAACAAGACTGTAAAAGAAACAACAGGAAAAAAACTAACAATAAAAACCCGACCTGGACAAGCTGGGAACCTTCTAGAAGTTTCCCAAAACCGGGATGAGTGAAACACGCAAGCAGGCCGGCCATGTAATGGCTCGCCTCGCCATGTCTGCGCGTTTGCATGACAAAGTTAGCGCTCGTGGCGCTCACAGGGACTTGTAGCTGGCCGGCCCAATAATCTGCTGTTCGAACGGCAAACACAACGAAAAAAATTTATCTTCTAGATAAATTCTTAGAGAAACGCGACTCGAACTCAGCACACACATGATGACTAACGTAGCCAATAACCACTAGGCCGTATTCACTTAGTTTTCTTTAAGTAGGAAACAATTCTATTTGACATTGTTATAGTACAACATAAATACGCATTATATGTCCAATAAATATACTTTTTGAAAATAAAAGCATAGATTTGAGGAAGAATTCTTAAAAATATTGAGAACAACCAAGAATTTGAAAATAAATTCACTAAATCTGAAAAAAAGTTCATGAATTAGAGAAAAGTTCTGTAGATTTTGAAAAAAACATCACAAATTCCAAAAAAGTTCATCGACTTGATAAAAAAGTTCATCAAATTTTGAATTTTTTTCAATGATTTTGAAACAAGTTCATCAAAAATGAAAAAAAATCATTGAAATTCAAAAAAGTTCATCGATTTTGAAAAGAAGCTCATCAATTTTGAAAAAAGTTAATCCATTTGGAAAAAGTTCAAGAATTATATAAAAGAAAAAATATAGAAAAAAGAAAAAGTTCACAAATTTGAAGAAGGTTTATGAGATTCAAAAGAGGTGTGTGAATTTGAAATGTATACGAATTTAAGAAAAATCACAAATTTTAGAAGAAGGAGAAAATGAAAAGAGAAAGAGAGTAGGCACAAACAGGTCGCGGTTTGTTTGATTTAATGATGTATAAGAAATCTAACTCTTTTAGGGATATAAGAAAGGAAAAAGCTATCGCTCAACCGACGGATCTAGCACGGGCGTCCGCCGCCTTCCTTGATAGACACGTGGCCTATTAGACCAACCTCTCTTCTGTACGCAAGTGATTTTGTTTTGCAACATCCAGCCTGTTGCAGAAACAATAGTCATGTTGCAAAACTTTCTCCGTAACACCACATAGAGGTGAAGACAGAAAATAAAATCTGCAACAACACCTCAGTTGCAAAGATTTTCTGCAACAATACCTTTGTTGCAAAAAAATAAAGACACAAAAAAAATCTGCAACACAACCTATGTTGCAAAAATATATTCCTGCAACACAACCTATGTTGTGAAAAAAATCCGCAACACAATCTTTGTTACAAGCGTTTGCGCAACAAGATCATTGTTGCAAAGAAGAGAAAGACATTCAACCGATTTATTTTTTCATATTAGAATCCGTCGCCTCGACAGCCATTGGATGCCCGAGCTGATAGCCGTCCGATCTGGTATACGCGCCCCGCATGCCCACTCGTTATTTCCCGTAACAAACGCTCTGTTGCAGAAACAAGACAGACTTGACCCGACCCCGACTGAGCTGCGCCCCGCGCGGCGCCGCCGCCAACCCACCGCAAAATCAGCCCGCCGCCGCGCGTGTAGGAGCTACTCTAGTTGCAGAACCTCATCTTCTCTAATTTCCTGCAACAAGAGCTTTGTTGCGAAACTTTCTCATCTCTAATTTCCTGCAATAAGAGCTTTGTTGCGAAAACTCGTTTTCTCTAATTTTCTACAACAGGTCCCCCGTTGTAAAAACTCTTATTCTCTAATTTTCTGCAACAAGACCCTTGTTGCAAAAATTGAAAAGACATCTCATGCCGCGCCTAATTGGTCGTGTAGTCTTCATTGCCGCCGTTCCGCAAAAACGTTGTTGTTGCAGAGACTTGGAGTGTGCGTGGACGTAAGGCGTTGTGATGTGGTTGTGTCTAGTGTTGGCGGTGCCAGGACGGTGGTCGCCCAGAAATATGCCCCGGTCGCCGAACGCCGCCGCCCCCGCCGCCCTCCCAAATCCAGAAGCGTCACCCTCACAGAAACACGAGTCAACGGAGGCCAGTTGCACGAATGCTTATCCTAAAACAATAGCTCTGTTTCAGAAAACGAGTGCGCGTGACGCAGAAAGCGGGGCCGTCTGATCAACATGCGATCCAACGGACATGGAGTCGATGGATGCGCGCGCGAGATCAGTCGGCTGACGGTAGGCTTTTCCCTATATAAGAAATCTAACTTGTCACAAGCATATAACTAGTCCAGTTGGTTATTTTCTTTGGTCTGCGGTGCGAATCCCTTCACCCACGATTTTGGTTTTGCGATTTAATAGTCAAGAAGAAAATTATTTGTGGGCTGGCAGAATAGCCTGTAACATGCGCCTGAAGCGTTAAATAGGGATTGCCTAGGGTTTTCCGTCAGATGGTGTGTCAAAACCGGTCTGCCAAACATTTCAAAAAAAAAAACGGTCTGCCAAACGAGGCCGAACAAGCGATTTCGTCTACAAATCCCAATTGCCAAGGCCTAAGGGCCCAGGCCCACTTTGTGGTGAGCATAAAACCACCGAAAAGACGGCACGCACTCTGTTCGAGGGTTTCCACCGCCGCCGCTACCGCCACCATCCTGAGATGCCGACCGAGCTGAAGCGCGCCGCAGAGGATGGTGATGATTCCACTTCCACCCGTCTTCACCGAAAAATCATAGTTCCAGAAAAGCCGGTCTATCTGGTGGTGGAGCACAAGGCGGAGCCAGCGTACTCCATCCTCAGTGTTGGCACAATCGCGCCTAAGATCCCGCTGCACCTCAGCCAACGCGGCATGTCGTTCACTGCCATGGAGTCGCCGCAGGGGTCCTGGATCGTTGGCGTGGGCAGGGACGAGCAGATTCACACCACCATCTTCGATGTCATGGCCTCCAAGGAGTGGCAGGGCCCGTGGCTCCATACCAATAAGATGGAGCCCATCCTGATTCCACACCGCGACCAGCTCTACGTGGTCTCGAGCCGCCCCTCCGTGAAGAGGGGGCGATGGGGCTCGACTACCTTCCCTGGTTCGAGCAGATTAAGACTTCGAGGATGACTGCCCTAACCAAGCCGAGGTTTGCCTAGAACTCGAGCCGCCGCCCATCTTTCCGTGCCGCATCACCCCGCCTGAGTACATGAACCCGCCGGCTATACGCGTTGCCTCCTACGCCATGGTTGGCTCCCATATTTTGCTCTCCGTGCAACTGCACAATGTGACCAGCCCCGACAAGGTTGCCAGGAAATACATGGGAACCTGCGGGTACGACGTGGAGAAGAAGGTGTGGGAGATGGTGCATGAGATGAATCTTCCTTTTCCTTGGCCAGGCGGTGCCCCTCGGCGACCAACTCTTTCTTGTCCGCTCCAAAGAGAGGGACGGCGCTTATGCAGTGTACTACATGCATGTCGGTCAGTCAACATCTGGGACCAGCGAGTTGTCCATTATTGAGGTTCTGCTGGTGGTGCCAAAGGCCCGACCTGTTCTGGGGGAACTTCTCTTCCCTTTGGGAAGGGGCCGGTTCTCTTCTGTTCACTTTCGATCTGTCGATGCTGAACCAGAGTCCAAGTTGGGCAAACCAAGTGCTGCACATGGCACCTACTCTATTGTGAAAGAAAATTTCGATGATGCTATAATAATGAAGCAGCAGTGGCAAGTTTACAAAGTAGCTGAGCGGTCGTGTCCATTGGCTCATCCTTTCCCTGTGGTTGCTGCTTTCGCAATGTAAGTGCTACAGATCTTTCAGTTTTCTGCTTGTTCATCTAATTTCAGCTCTAGTTACACATACCTCCTGATTTTATCTAACGATAACCCGCATGTATCCTCATCCCGTCACTGTTGGATTTTCATAATAAGATAAACTAACTGATCCATTATAGTAACACACTGCTTATTTTGCATAATCATATATGTGTTCTTACTCTCTTTAATTTGGTTATTAAAGATGCCTACAACTATGTTCAGAGTACTAGTGGAGTTCATTATTGTGCCTTGAATGTGCTAGTAATCGTTTAGCTTGCCTTGTGAGGTAGGCTTTTCAGAAACTAGACCTGTTTTCTGTAGGCAGCTTGTGTATGCAGTTTTTGTTTCTTTTGTCAGCCTGGGTAAATCTGAAACAGTATTGAAAAATCCCTACATATGTTGCCAGTTCTTTATGTTGCTAATTGCTTGATTTTGTTTGTTAAGACTATATTTTCAAAAAGAAACATATGTCATTATGTGTATGGTGTTAATAGTATACTATGATGCATGCCACATTTTTTCATGGTGCATCTCAGATCACAATACTTAATCACAGAACTACCAATCCCTTTGTGTTCACTAATGTTGGGAGCTTGGGGTTAGTGTTTTTCTACAATTATGCAATTGAAAACTCCTTTCAAATACGAATTCAATGGTATACTTTTGTAACATACACAATGTATATTATTTGGTGAAACAAGTGGTCAAAGTAAACCTCGAAATATGGTTTAGGCCTTATATATTGTTAGAGTTATATTTATGGTGGCCTTTGGCCTTTTGCATTCTGGCCTGTGGCCTCCCCTGTACATGTATATATGATGGCTTTTGCCTCCTGATAATACTAAGTTGCATATTTCCTTGCTTGGTATTAGAGCTTAGGTTAATTTTTTTAGCATGTGCAACTTGTGCTTGATCCTCCCGTCGCGCCGCCGTGTCTCCTTGCCTGCTGTCGCAGCTCCCTCATCTCGGCTGCTGTCGTTCCTTCAATCCCAGATTGCTGTTGTCTCCTCTCAAGATCAGGACTGAAGGCCGCCGCTCCACCTGCAGTCCTGCATCGCCGGCCATCCTGATCCGCCTGTACTCTCCACAGTCCGGGCTCACCCCGTCCGTCTCCTTCCTCCATCTGGTTCGCCTCGCCCAGGAGGCCTACGCCTGCAGCCCATCTGACGCTTCTCGTTGGCGCACATGCATCCGCCGCCGCCATCGTGGATCCCTGGCTCTCTGCGTCGCCCACCGCCGCCTGCCTTCAGCCCCACTGCCTTCGTCATTGATCCATGTCTTCTGTCGCTAGCCATTGCTGATCTTCTCGCTGACCGCCGCTGATCAGCTCCGCCATTTTGCTGATACAGGATCTTGTTCCTGTGCGCTGCATAGCCACAAGGCCATGGGTTCGTGCCCCGTCGCCTCATTTCATCTGGCCTTCGTGAAACAGGCCGCCTTGGGCCTTGGCTGATTTGAGTTGGCCCGTCTCAGTTTCCCCCAAAAAAATGCACAATGTCATTATCTTTGAGCATTGTTTCAGTTCTTGGCTGTTCGGTGATTTCTGACGGTGGTTGTCCTACTGACATCATCTCGCACACACACCTTCCGTCTTTGCTCGGTCCTCCTCCTCGGACCTTGTTGCCTGTTTTGCCGATTTTCTCAGACGGTGGTGGCCGCTTCGTATCGACTCCTCTTGCGGCTTCCGCGCGCAGTTTTGGCCGCACTTCGTCGACTCCTTTTGCAGCTTTTACATGTCATGGTGGCTGCTATCCATCAACTGTCGCAGCTTCGGCACGCGGTGGTTGTCTCTCTATGTTGACTCTTCACACGACTTCGGCACCTGGGGATTACCGCTCTATGTCGACTTCTCTTACGGCTTTCGCGCGCGACGGTGACCGCTCTACATCGACTCCTCCCGCGGCTTCCGCTCGCGGTGGTTACCGCTCTACGTCGACTCCTCCCATCGCTTCCACACGCAGCGGTGACTGCTCCCGGTCAGCTCTACACGCGGCTTCCACGGGCCATGGCGACTGCTCATCGGCGGTGTTTCTACCTCGACCTCTTCCGCCGTGTCTCTGTCTGCGCGTGAGCTTGTGCAGTTGCAATGCCTGCTTGATGCTTGGGATTCTTCACCAACTGGTTCTGTAGTTTTCGTGACTAACTCTTCTGGCACTGAGAAACCACCTTCTACTCATTCAGGTACATCCCCATGGATTCTTGATACTGGAGCGTCTTCTCATATGACTTATGATTCTTCCACTTTAACCTCCGTTCGACCTGTCGAGTCTCCTGTTCGTGTTCTTATGGCTGATGGCGCTCCCCTTCCCGTAGCTAGTCGAGGCACTCTTAGCACTTCTTCATTTCATGTTCCCTCTGTAGCTCATGTTCCCTGACTTACCATGCAGCTCATATCTCGTGGTCAGATTGTTGACTCAAGTCGTAGGGTCATTCTCTTCTGTTCAGGATCGTCGCACGGGGGCTTTGCTTGGTGTCGGCGGTCGACGCTCTGATGGTCTCTGGGAGCTAGACTGGCTTCGTCTTCCCTCTGCTGCCACCATTGCCAGTGTTGCAGCCCCTCTTGCTGCATCTACCAGCTCTTTTCAGCAATGGCATCATCGTCTTGGCCATTTATGTGGTTCTCATCTCTCATCTTTGGTTCATCGCGGTGTGCCGGGGTCTGTTTCCGGTAACTCATCATTGGATTGTTTGGGTTGTAGGCTTGGTAAGCAAATTCAGCTAGCATATCCTCACAGTAAGTCAGTGTTCGAGTGTCCTTTTTATCTCGTTCACTCTGATGTTTGGGGTCCGTCTCCCTTCGCTTCCAAAGGGGTCATTGCTTCTATATTATCTTTATAGATGATTTTTCTCGATACACTTGGATCTATTTCATGTCTTCTTCTCGTAGTGAGGCCTTACCGATATATAAAAAATTTGCTGCCATGGTTCATATCCAATTTTCCACTCCTATTCGTGTTTTTCGTGCAGATTCAGCTGGTGAGTATATCTCGCATGCATTGCGAGGATTCCTTGCTAACTAGGGTACATTACTCAGTTCTCTTGCCCTGGTGCTCATGCTTAGAATTGTGTGGCTAAGCCTGAGCGTAAGCATCGTCATCTTCTTGAGACGGCGCGTGCGATCATGATCACGGCCTCTCTTCCGCCTCACTTCTAGGCTGACGCTGTTACCACTTCCACCTACCTCATCAACATCCAGCCATCTGTTGCTCTATATGGGTGGTATTCCTCTCGAGCGTCTTTCAAGTCATTCTCCTGATTATTTGACGCTTCAACGTTCGTTTGTTTGGTTGCATCTGCTATGTTTTGCTTGCCCCTCGTGAACGCACCAAATTGAGCGCTCAGTCTGTTGAGTGTGTCTTTCTTGGATACAGTGATGAGCATAAGTCCTATCGGTGTTGGGATCATGTCGGTCGCCAAATGCGTATTTCTCGGGATGTGACCTTTTATGAATCACGTCCTTTCTACCCGCGTCCATCCTCGGCCTTTTCCACGGACATCTCTTTTCTTACGTTCCTGGATACACCTTCGTTTGTGCCCTGACTTCCTACTCGTCCCGCTGTAGATCCTGCGTCGTCCTCTCCTATGGTGTTTCCTCCTCCCTCGTCGCACGACTCTCCACCTTCATCACCGATATCTTTCCCTTCTCCACCTTCATCACCGATACATTCCCTGTCTCCACCTCCAGTGATCCCACCTATTCCCTCCTTTCCTTTCCATTATACTTGTCGTTCACGTGTTATGGATGAGACTATTGATGTGCCCTCTACTTTTGGTGTGTCATCTTACTTTTGGTGTGTCATCTTCCTCCTCTCATCCGACTTATGGTCTTCGTTCACGGCCTTGCCCACCCCCTGACCAATATTCTCCTTCTCGCTATGGTCTTTCGACCGTTCTTGAGCCAACTTTTTATCGACATGCTATTGTTCATCCTGAATGTCAGTGTGCGATGGCAGTGGAGATTGCCGCCCTTTGAGCGCACCGACATGCGGGATCTGGTTTCTCTTCCTCCTTGTGTTCATCCCATCACTTGAAAGTGGGTTTATAAGATTAAGACTAGTCGTTCACTTTCTGCTACTGTGTCTTTCTTGGTGGTTCTCTCATTTGCCTGGAAGATGAAGAAACAAATTGCAATTTCCCGTTTGAGTGTAGAGGTTGAGTTGCGAGCTATGGCTCTTCTCACCGCAGAGATGACTTGGTTACGCTGGTTACTTGAGGATTTTGGTGTTACTGTTACTACACCTACTACACTCTTGTCATATAGTATAGGTGCTATCAGTATTGCATGGGACCCCGTGAAGCATGAGCTTACCAAGCATATTGGTGTTGATGCTTTCTTTGTGCGCGCTGGTGTGCATGACCATGTTATTGCTCTTCAGTATGTGCCTTCCGAGTTACAGCTAGCGGATTTCTTCATGAAGGCACAGACTAGAGCGCAACATGGATTTTACCTCTGCAAACTCAGTGTTGTGGATCCACCATGAGTTCGAAGGGGGGGGGTGCATTCTGGCTTGTGGTCTCCCTTGTACATTTATATATGATGGCTTTTGCGATGGCTTTTGCCTCTTGATAATACAAAGTTGCATATTTCCTTACATATATATGGATAGAGGCATGACTCTGATACACTAGCCTCTTCCTCCTACCTGTATAAGAATATACCTGTTACAGGATCCTTTTCGTATGCTGACCCATGCCTCCTACCACTGCCGCCTGTGTTGGCGCCTTGTTTGTCGTAGCTGCAAGAGCCTGCTATTTTATTGCATGCCTTCTTCTGTATCTTTTACCCCAGTGCATGTCCTCAACATTACCCTCCCTGTGAAATAGCTCGTCCTCTAGCTGGAATTCTTGAAAATTGCTCCCTAAACTCGGATTACATCCTCACAAGTGGGTTCATTTGTTGGGAGCACTTGACAAGTCACAAGAATTTGCCACTTGTCGTGGCAAAGCGTGTAGCTTCAAAGATGCTGGTGTTGTAACTACTAGGCCATGGTTGATGGGAGCACCGAAGTTGTCACTGGTTGCTCACCATCATAACGCTTGAGAGGCCCACATGGAAGATTATGGATTTGTGTCCCTTCTGGAAGCGGAAGCCTATAAGCAATATATCTGATCCCTTGCTGAAGGGGCCATAGAATCGTGGTGTTAGCTTGAGTAGGTGTGCATTGCCAAGGTAGCTGTCGTTGGTGTTGTAAACGCAGCCATTCCCACTTGCCTACCTTGAACTCAAATGTTGTGATGATGTTCATCGTACCAATCCTTCATATGCTGTTGTGATGATGTTCATCATACCAATCCTTCATATGCAGGGGCGATGAATAGGACCTTGTCGGCATTGATGCACCTACAGCCTGATGTGGCAATACCGGCAATCACTTCAACAATGTAGGTAACTGCTGCGTGGAAACCTAGACGAGTTGTCGCGATAGCAGAGTCACTAGACATCTTACTAAGGGGTGGGGAATTTGGCAACAGGCCATTGACGCATGATTGCTTCTCCGGGGTATTTACACGCTCATCAATGGGCCCTCCTGCAGTTGCTTGGTTATATAGCTTCTTGCAGTTCTGACTTCGCTTCCTGGTTCTGATACCAGATGTTGTAGCCTGGATTGACTTTGGAGATTGTAGGGGTAGTTCATCGGATGTTGTAGCCTTTTAATGTATCTTTTACCCTGGTGCTCCTTCAAAACAAATTGTTTGAGTGTAAGCTATGGGTGTAATATTAAGAGTAATACTTGTGTCTTTGGACTACTGACCTTGGCAGCACGATTACTATTTCTTATCTCTTGAACACGCTATACTTGGATTATGATGGTTTCCTTTTTTCTCATGGCACAGGGATGCAGAATGAGGCTTCACTCACAAAGACGAGGACAAGGTGTGTAGCGTTGCAATTATCTGCTACAGTTGATGCAAAATTGACTGTCGTGTAACTGCAACCAACATGTGGTAGCTTGGCGTCAAGTTTATACTTTTTTCTCAGTTAGCTCCTGATCATGTTGTCTGGATCCATGCTATCAATAATTATGGTTTATATGTAGACAGTGTTTGGCTGTTGTCTATTGTGTGGTTTGGTGAAGTTGCAGGCTTGCAGCTCTGGCATCTGTTCAGTCTCTATGATATTTATGTTGTATACTATTACTCTGGAGTTCGGCAAAGTTGCAGCTTTAGTCATTCAACAATTGCATGTTTGTTTCGTTCTGAAATTTATGGTGTCATCCACTAGATGAATTGCATCATGGACATAGCTTTCAAGAATCGACTTGAGCCTTGATGGTTGGTCAAGGAAAACAGATTGGTTGGACTTTTGCAACCAACTGGCTTTTCAAAGCCATAAGCTAACCAAAGGGAGAAAATGAGAAGCAGAAGTTGCAAAAACTAAGCTTCCGCGTAGTGTAAATTTCAAAGCAGGCGAGCCCCCAACTTCTGCAATGCATTTTTTGCTGTCCCCTTGACGTTGCGTGGTATTTACCCACCTTTGCCACTAGCAATTCAAAAAACGATTCGTTCTATCCCCACCCAGCGATGTTCCTCCACGAGAGAAGGCCTCGTCCTCGCAAAAGAAAAAAAAGAATGGCTCGATCCCCTTGACTCGAACGACAGCTAGGGTTCCTATTCGGCACCACCGTCGGCACAGTTCCTCCACCGCCGCACGCCTAGCCGCCGACGCCGCCTACTGCGTCCGCCGCCCCGCTGCTACCTCCTTTTGCCTCTACTGCCCACCGGACCTCCTCCTTCCTCAAGTACATGCATGGACCATCGGACCAGCAAGGGCCGCTGCCCCTCCACCGGTGCGTGCCCCGCCGCTGGCACCGCCTCCAATTCATGTGAATTGATGTAAAATGGACTGCATATTGCTTGTCAAATTGTTGAATCGTGGATGATTTTGTTTGTTTGTTGGTAGTGACCCAATTCATGTGAATTGATGAACCGTGGATGGTTTTTGATATATTGGTACATATTGCTTGTCAAATTGTTGTATATTGATGTAAACTGGATTGCATATTGTCGTATGTTGCTGTATAATGACTGGTTTATTGATGAATACCTGTTGCATTTTGATGTACATTGAATGGTTGCTTGTGGCAGATTGCCATGTAATTGCTTGTTTGACCATATATATTGATAGCATGAACAATATTCATAGTAGGATCACTACATTATGGTCAATTTGCATATAAACATATTCACTCAGGCCTCTCAGCCAAATCTACAGTTTCACAGTTGTTTTAACCAAACAGCCTCCAGCTTCTCCACAACTGCTTTTTCACAACTGCTTCTCCACAACTGCTTTTCCACAACGGCTTTCAAGAATCTGCAGCTCAACTAAACACAACCTGAGTATAAGTATTGTGTTCGCTCCTTTGGCAGAGTTGAGGTTATTGAGGAGAATACAACAGTTCAACTATTGAAGGTGACCACATGATTTATGTCTGCACATAATATATAACTGAAAGTGAAGGATGATACACAAGTCGACACATGACCTTTTTTTTCCCCACTCAGGTGATAAACCATTAGATCATGCCCGGAGGGACATGATGAATGTGCATGTGATGCCCAGCTCGTCCACCAAGAAATATTCAAAAACACCCTTGATATATTCTTAAGGACAATGCTAACTCCCACACGTGTGATGGGAGCGAAATCCGCCACACGCCCTACAACACACAGACCGCGCCATGTCACCGCATGCATGCATGCATTGGGAATCTTTTGTATTTCCAGTATTTAAAATGTTTTCTCTCTTAAATGAGAAATCTTATTGAAGATCCGTTTTCACCATTTAATCCCTCATGATGAGATCTTCGAAACTTGATCTTATATCAATATGTTTCGACGACTTTTTTTGGGTTAAAAGTTGCCATGTCTATTGCACATGAATTGCCATGGTGTTTACACTAAAGTTGTCATGGTATATTTCAGCTATTTTCTTCTACATTTAAAAGTAATTTTTGACATATTATAAAATAGGGAATTAAGAAACTAGACTTGCCAGGAACCATAAACTAAAGTTGCCATGATACATGCCTTAAAACTGCCATGGTTCATACAAAAAATAATTTTCATGGTCAAAGTACTGGAATTGCCATCATCAAAATACTAAAATTGCCACATGACAACTTTAGTTTAAGCATTATGGCAACTACAGTGTAAACATCATGGCAACTTTTGGGAAGTTTTTTTTCGTCGGAACATATCAACATGGGGGTTAGTTTTGAAGATCTCGTCGAGGCGGATTTAGTGGTGAAAACGGATTTTTAATTGGATTTTTTAATTAGGAGATAAAACATTTTAAAGCCGAAAACCAAAAAGATTTTTGCTGATATCATCTGTTCACACGTGGCAAAATGAGTGGTCATGATGAATTGCGGGCGTTAGTTTTTTCCATTCTTAATTGTGTAGGACGTTTGAAGCAATCAGAAAATAAAGATGTCTAGATTTTCTCAGATTTGTCCATTACTCCCCCTATTCCTAAATATATGCCCAGCAAGGAGGAAGTATTTATTAGTAGCATATGTGAGATGGTGCATTTTATTCAACCATAATATTCACTCAAATATATTTCGTTTCTCTTAAGGATAAATGCAAATGTTGCCCGCGAAAAAGAATATAATTGAAATGCCTGTTTGCATGTTCTCTAGAAAAACTCAATTAGCTTTAGTGGAAGCAAAGATCCCTAGATACGGACTAGAACGAACATGGAATTTGTGAAGACCAATTACAAAGAAAAAAATAGTACTTTCATAGATGATCAATATGAAAAATAAAAAATAAAATAGAAGAGAATTTATATAAAAATTGATGGACTTAACATACCAAATTAGTCTGTCATTATTCATGGACAGAGTAAACAAAAAAATTAGTAGATTTATTTTGCTGAACTTTATCAATATAACAACAAAATGTGGAGATGGCACAATAGTAGGGATGGCAATGGGTCGGGTTTGGGGCGGGTGGAGCTGGTCCAAATCCAACCCATGACTCATCTTCCTACCCTCTGCCCATCCACCAAATTATCCATGGGCACAACTTGTGCCCATGCCCAAACCCACTGGACACCCACATACCCATGGAGATCCATGGGCATAGAAAAGTAAGCATGAAGCCTTCCCAAACATAAAATTGACTCATCATCATTCACTCACAAATACAACATAAGCCATGCATAAGTAGGCAACAAGTAATACGATGAGTCCTTAAGTGTGACATACCAGAGGTTGATTCTGCGGCATATAGCTCATGGCACAAGTTGCATATTTCCTGCAATTTCCCATTGATTCACTCTTTCTACTATCACTGGCATATGGCCCAACATGTCATACGGGTATCCATTGGATATCCATGGAGCAAAAACTATAACCATGCCCAACCTGGCTGTTCGTGGGTATCCATATCCACGGACCCATGGGCGAAAATGTGCTCCATACCCTTTCCCAACCGGGTCGGGTATCCATGGGTATCCAGATCCATGGATAAAATTGACATCCCTACACAATAGGAAGACTTGAGAGGAACACTAGATGTTGGATCACTCATCCATGTCAGCAGTAGTAAACGACAGTTGCCGTCTGTTGTCAACCCTACCGTTGAGGCCCCTGGTGGTAGGCTTTTCTACCCTACCGTCAGCGATCTTGGCGGTAGGCTTTGAATGGTTATAAGTCACGGGGGGCGGCTATCGGGGCCCACCCACGAAGCCAGCTGCCCCCATCTCCCCTGCCGCATGAAGAACAGAGAAGATGCCCTCTCATCGCCTCTACCCCCCTCCGATCTCCTTTGTTTCTCCATAGTTTTCACGGATCGAGATGGCTCCGAAATGTGAGAAGTAAACTCTCCCAATCCCTCCAATTTGTTTTAGTTAGAAAAACTTTTTGATTTATTTGGCACAAAATGAAGCCATATTTCATCCAGTAGATTTTAATTTTTGTTGATCCTAGGTTTTTTTAGTTTGGAGCAATATGATATATGTGGTTGAAGATGATCCCTAGTTCATTTGGTATTTACTAGTTTAGTGTTTCTATATAGTTTGAAGATGAACCCTAGTTCATGTTTATAGTTTTTTAATTGTTCATTGATGTTTGGTTAACATGATTGAGGTTGAATAAGATATGATGGATACATACAATCGATTATAGGGAGTATGATGGATATATATATATATATATGATTGTTGATTCAATATGATTTTTTAGTTTGATTCAATATTATTCATCTGCACATGATTCATTTGCATTGATGTAGTAACTAGGTTTTTAGTTTGATTCAACATGATTTATTTGCATATTCCATTGTTGATTATGTCTTTTATTATATATTTATTGATTGATGTTAGTTGAATATGCTACAATTGATGAATATGATATGATGCATGTCGGTTGAATATGATATGATGCATGTTGGTTGAATATGACATGATTCATTTGCAATTGTTTTAGGAAGGCTCCAGATCAATCCACCAAAGCAGGAGTAGGGTGTTATGATAACCCATAAGTATAGGGGACTGCAACAGTTTTCAAGGGTAGAGTATTCAACCCAAATTTATAGATTCGACACCAGGGGAGCTAAAGAATATTTGAAGGTATTAGCAGCTGAGTTGTCAATTCAACCACACCCGAAGATTAATTATCTGCAACAAGTAATCAGTAGCAAAGTAATATGATAGTTTTGATAGCAGTGACAGCAGCAACGGTAACAGTAACAGTGATAGAAATATTTTGTAGCAAGTGTAACAATGATGATAGCAGTAGTAACTTAGCAAGAACAATACAAGATAAATTCGTAGGCATTGGATCGATGACTTGTTGGATGATATTCATCATGAGATAGTTATAACCTAGGGCGATAGGGCACTAGCTCCAGTTCGTCAATATAATGTAGGCATGTATTCCGTAAATAGTCATACATGATGTAGGGTGGAACCCTAAATGGCCGATCTTTCACGAAAGGAGCGGATCCCGTCCAAGAAGATGAAGAACACAAGGGGGAAACGAGGGAAAACACAGGATAAATCACTAAACCAACAAGATATAGTCACACATATGCTAGATCCTCGAAATACAAGTGCGGATACACGATTCAAGGTCAACAACGAACGATACAAAGGGTAACCGGTTCTTCTCCGTGAGGAGGTCTTGATGGGGGCCACCCAAGAGGGGGTCTTGAATCCAAGGGGATCTTCTCTGTAGAGGGGCCGCGGTCTCTCTCGAGGAGATGATCCGTATGGATGAGCAAAAGCTATCCTCACATATGAGCTAAAGCAATGCTAACCCTAGAAAGAGGTGGAGGAGTAGTATATATAGAAGTTGGGGGCGAAGGGGTACATGGGCCTCGGCCCAACATCATGCACGCAGGCACTGTCTGGATAATCCGGCCTTCGGGAGCCCGGATGATCCGGGTCGGCGTCCGGATGATCCAGCCGTGTCGTAGGCGCCGCGGGAGGTCCGGATGTCCGGGTCCTGGTCTGAACATCCAGAGGTGGCCGGATGATCCGGGGCTAGGTACGGATGATCTGGCTTCAGGGTGAAGCTTTGGGTGTCCGTGGGCGAGGTAGCCCGATCGTCCGGGTCGGGGTCCGGATCGTCCGGGCGGGGGCCGGATCGTCCGGACGGCGGTCCGGATCGTCCGGGCTTCTGCTGACTTTGCCCTTCTTCTTCTCCGTCTTCACGCCCATCTTCCTCTTCGGATTCTCCTTGCTCCTTACCGTCTCCATGGCTAACTCCCTGATACCTGAGTATGCACAACATCTCCGTTTGAGGTAGTAGCCATGTCTCATGTTCATCGAAGTGGAATTGTGAGAGGAGAGATGTCACCTCGGTTTCGAGAGATCTTGCATGTGCTCGAGTCATGGGTCCAATAGGCACTTGGAGAGGCGATGGTAGGTCCATGGGGATGACCTTGGGATGCTCCGCATCAATACGTGCTTATGAAAAGAACTTGCATGACATCTTTTGTCCTACCCTCCCGTGGCAGCGGGGTCCATACTGGAAACTAAGGGATATTAAGGCCTCCTTTTAATAGAGAGCCGGAACAAAGCATTAACACATAGTGAATACACGAACTCCTCAAACTACGGTCATCACCGGGAGTGGTCCCGACTATTGTCACTCCGGGGTTGTCGGATTATAACACGTAGTAGGTGACTATAACTTGCAAGATCGGATCTAGAACATGGATATAATGATGATAACATAAACGGTTCAGATCCGAGTTCATGGCACCCGGGCCCAAAGTGACAAGCATTAAGCATAGCAAAGTCATAGCAACATCAATCTTAGAACATAGTGGATACTAGGGACCAAGCCCTAACAAAACTAACTCGATTACATGATGAATCTCATCCAACTCCTCACCGACCAGCAAGCCTATGAAGGAATTACTCACTCCCGGTGGGGAGCATCATGGATTGGCAATGGAGAAAGGTTGGTGATGATGAAGAACGAAGATCCCCTCTCTGGAGCCCCAATCGGACTCCAGATCTGACCTCCCGATGAAGAACAGGAGGTGACGGCGGCTCCGTCTCGTGGATCGCGATAATTCTTTCTCCCTGATTTTTTATGGAAAAATAGGATTTTATAGCGTCGGCTTCAGGGTCTGCGGGGCCACCAGGTGGGGACAACCCACGTGGGCACGCCAGGAGAGGGGGCGCGCCTAGTGGGTTGTGCACACCCAGGGGCCCCTCTCCGATAGGTCTTGGCTCCAGAAATTCTTATATATTATATAAAAATTCCTCGCAAAGTTTTGTTCCATTCCAAGAACTTTTATTTCTGCACAAAAACAACACCATGGTGTTCTGCTGAAAACAACGTTAGTCCGGGGTTAGTTTCATTCAAATCATGCAAATTAGAGTCCAAAACAAGAGGAAAAGCGTTAGGAAAAGTAGATACATTGGAGACATATCAACTCCCCCAAGCTTAAACCTTTGCTTGTCCTCAAGCAATTCAGTTGATAAACTGAAAGTGTAAAAGAAAAAACTTTTACAAACTCTTTTGCTCTTGTTTGCATAAATAAGCTTAAACAACACTGAGGTTTTCAACCAACATTATAACTACCATGTCGACAATAACTCTTAAAAATTATATTAACTCATATTAATGACATAATCAGCTAGCGAGCAATAATAATATATCTCAAATGGCAACACGTTGTCAAAACAACCATGATATAATATGACAATAGTGGTATCTCGCTAGCCCTTTCTGTGACCGCAAAACATAAATGCAGAGCACCTCCAAAGTTCAAGCAGCGACTAGACATTGTAATTCATGGTAGAAAAGATCCAGTCATGATGCACCAAACATTAGCTACACACAATGCATAAGTCATGACAGCTGTGCTCTCAGGTTCTAGCGCTTGTTTTAGAAGGTGATGACATAACATAAAAATAAATAGATAGTCCCTTCGCAGAGGGAAGCAGTGATTTGCAGAGGTGCCAGAGCTCAAGGTTTAAAACAGAGATAAATGATATTTTGAGACATGCATCTTTCTTATTTACTTCACGACCATCAGTTATCAATATCTTCCATGCTAAGCACGCTAGTGGCGGTTCCCAAGCGATAAAAATAAAGGTTTACTCCCCCTCCACGAACAATCACATTCCATGGCTTGTGCGAAACAACGGGTGCCGTCCATACCAACAACAGTCATGGGGGAGTTTTGTTAAATTATTTGCATTTTTGCGTTCGGGACTAGGAATCCCTATTACCACCCTTTTGTCGTGCGATGGCGAGTGAATAAACACTCGACCTGAGAATAACCCGCTTAGCATGGAAGATATCGACCACCTCCTGTCGTTCCATGAACGATCCAGGCACACAAAAAGGATATTTATTTGAAGTTTTTAGAGGTGGCACATGCAAATTTACTTAGGACGGCAGGGTAATACCGTATATAGGTAGGTATGGTGGAGTCATCTGGAATAACTTTGGGTTCAAGGTTTTTTATGTACAAGCAGAATTCCCACTTAGTATAGGCGAAGGCTAGCAAATAGATTGAGAAGCGGCTAGCTAGAGAGCAACAACAGTCATAAACATGCATTATGCATAAGTAACATTAGACACTGGCATGAGTAGGATATGAACACCATGAACATAAATATCATAGAGGCTATGTTGGTTTTTGATTCAACTACATGCATGAACATGTGCCAAGTCAAGCCACTCGAATATTTAGAGGAGTACCATATCATCATACTACATCACAATTATTTTTACGCTATGTTGATATCCAAGATAAATTATTATCCACTCCCAGCTACTTATGCATGGCATGAGAAACTATAATCTCTAATTGTCATTGCAAACATGTTTAATCACAATGAGCTGAATCATGGATACTAGGTTAAACATATTTACACAAACAGAACAAGTCGAGTTCATACCCGTTTCTCTCTACCACAACCAGTTCATCGAATATCGTCATTATTGCCATTCACTTGCATGACCGAACAATATGAAAATAATAATAGTGCAAGAGTGCCGTGAAATAAGCTGTAATCTGCAAAACACTTTATTCAACAGGAGAAGACAAGGTAAGTGGGCTCTTTATTAGATTAACATTTATTCATATGAGAGCCACTCAACATTTTCATCATGGTCTTCTCCCTGGTACGACTCAAAATAAAAAGAAAATAAATTCAGATAAACACACTGAAATATTTTTGGAGTTTTTGGTCTTCTTGAACAAGCAAATAAAAGGGAAAAGCAAAAATGAGAAAAACTATTTACACGGGAAAGCTCTCAACAAGCAAAAGAAGAACAAGGAAATCTTTTTTGGTTTTCTTTTTAGTGCTACTACTAAGCATGCATAGAAAGTAAACTACTACAACTAATTTTTTTGGTTTTTCTAAAGTTTTTCAAACACACAAGAAGAAAGCAAGAAAATAAATCTAAGCATGGATGATACAATGAAAAAGTGTGAACACCAACAAATGGAATGATATGCGTGAACATGAACGCAATGTCGGTGAGGAACACGTACTCCCCCAAGCTTAGGCTTTTGGCCTAGCTTGGTAGTCGATCAGTAGCCGTGACAGCCTGGTTTTTGCCCTCTTTTCTTTTTTCTGTTTTTATTGCCATTTGCTTTGAATTTGGGTTTTGAATCAACTCAGTTGGACTTAAACACTTGGGCATACCTTTGATTTTCACCCAAGTGGACCCTCTCCCTCTCAAACCATCATTTCCTCCCTGATATATCCCAAAATGATCCTAGGAATATTTTTCATAAATGAAAAATATTCATTTTCTCTTCAAAACCCCACTTCATCAACATATGCTCCAAAGCAACCCTCATTTTCTCTGCTCACAAAAATCTGAGAAAATTCCCAAATATTCTTTGAACCCTACCACACATCCCTGAGCAAAAATATTTCATGGGTTTTTGGAATATTTTTGCTATAGAAAATCATTTATGTTCTCTTCAGAAAATGTAGTTTGTACAGCAAGTATACTTTTCCTTGATCCAATGAGGCTGATTTTTCTTGAGCTTCATTACCTTCCTAAGAGACTGCTAAACCCCAAAGCTCAACCCTCAACTCTTACTGGATCACTCACAGTTAACCTCACAAGTTACTGTCCAGAAACTTACCAGGAAGTAAACCACGCAGACATAGCTCCTGGGTTCAACTCAAAGTGTTGGAACCACTCAAACCAACAAGGACTACATGCCAGACATGAAGTTTAAGCTTAGCGCGGCCTGATGTCGTAGTTCACGCGGTGACCTCGTTCGTCCAGGCATGCTGACATGCAACCGACGCGCTCTGTGATGCGCCCGAGCCGCCATTGAGCTCGTGCTCGCTTCCCCGACTGCCGCGCCTTGCCAAACTTCTCCATGATCATCGTCCCAACTCCCTTAACTCCTCCTTGGCGCTTGCCGACGCCGCAGCTTGCCGCAGCGAGCACGGGCACGGCACGGCCAAGCGAACAGTGCACCCGTGCCACTGTGTTCGTCGCCATCCTCGCTCCTGTGCTCGTCTCTGCCCTCCCACAGTGCCCGCGTGAGCTGCGCCACCTTCTTCCTCTCTCGCTGATGCCGTTCGTCGCCGGGCGCCGTGCCGAGAAGCCCTCCGGCGGAGCCCGATCCCCTCTCCTCGCTCGCCTATAAATACAGCCACCCCCAGCCTCCGCGAGCATCACTACTCACTCCCTCAACCCCCACAAGCTCGTAGTTAAGCCGCAGCCCGGTCAGGCAGGCCTCTGGCTGCCGCCCCGACCCGAGCTCGCCAGCGATTCCTGATAGACCCTCCTCCTCACTCCAGTGCCTCCCGAGCTCGATCCACTTCTCAGGCGACTTGCTGGTGGTTCACTGGTGCCATCCGACCCTGTTGGAGCCCCTGGTGCAGCCCCACGTCGCCGTCGTCTCCAATTCCGGCGACCTCTGCTTCCTGCCGCCGCTGGAGAGGCCAGTTCTGACCCCGTCCGACCACCCCTAGCCATACGGGGAGGTGCGCCTCGACCCCCTCTCTCTTTCTATTCCTCTGGATCTGGCCGCCGACCTCTCCTCGCCGGAGAAACGCCGGCGCATCGCCGCCCCGCCTCTGTTTCTCTACCCCTCTCCCTATACCTGACAGTGGTGGCCCATTTTCAGCCACCCAGCCCCGCGGCTGAAGCGGTACATGCTGGCATGGCACTGGCATCACCCCCTGGTCATTTTATTTAAATTCCAAATTTTACAGAAACTTCAAATGGCCATAACTTTTTAACCATAAGTCCAAATGAATTGATTCTTTTTTGCATTGTGTTCTTACTGAAAAGATCTAGTAGCACACCAAAAATGAGATTTTTCTCTGTTGTTTAGATTTTCTGGGGATTTTCAGAGTGATTCTTGATATTTTCTTTCTCTGTTTTTAAATGTTTTCATAGGGAGAAGCTTGTCTTGAGGATCACCAGGAGGAGTGTGAACCTCCTCTGCACTAAGGCAAGCCACACAAACATTTACATGGTGTCATTTCAATATTTTTGATTTTTTTAACTTGAATATGAGTTAGTTCATTCATTTAAAATTATTTAAATGAATATTGATTTTGCTAGTTACTTGTTCTGCTTGAAATGCTAGATTCCAGTAGTGTGATGATATCTAGGTTAGTATGAGTCAGTAGAAGTAACTTTTGCTTATGTGATAATGACATGGTCATGACATGACTAGCACCGGTACTATTTTTCTTAAGAACACAGTTGATTTTATTAAGTTGATATCATGACTAAAAATATGATGAGTATCAAGAACCAGTGGAGTAAGATCAGTATGGTTTGATGATGACTAGTGCCAGTATAAGATTTAATGATGTTGATCCATTTACTCATAGTAGTATGTAATGCATGTTGTATGGTTGCATATTCATGGCATATCATGACACCCATCGTTTTATTTCAAGTTAAACCTTATGTTAATTCAACTTGAACATAACGTTGATTGGGTCATGGTGCCACTGAATCGAGTTTTTCCCAGTGCAACCACATTTGCCTTTATGGGAAGGCCTTTATTCGGTCCGTTGTCATGCCTCTGGTCGGTACCTCCAACGAGGGAAGGTTATGTGCGTGCGGTACCCTGGCCCGGTAAGCAGACATAACCTTGTGTTCCCGTTTGTTGTTATGGTACCTTGTCCCCGTTTGGGACCTTTTATGTTTTGCCACGACGGTGGCCGTTGACGCCTTTGGTAGGCACGGGGCCACCCAGGACTTAGCCCAGTGTGGAGTGAGCCGGAGTGGCCGGGAGAGTGTCATGGCAATGGGAGGGTTTCGTTGGAATGCCGTTCGTCCACCCGAATGGGAGTGCGAGGCCATGGATTCCGTGGTGTGGGTATAGTGCGCTACCTCTGCAGAGTGTATTTAATCTATCGATAGCCGTGTCCTCGGTTACAGACACAACTCGGGAGTAGGTCACACCATGGATCAACATTTATAAGTAATCATGCACACTAATGATAATCACTTGGAACTGTTTGAAAGATGATGGTGGAGACCAAAGTGTTGGTTTCTTTTGTGATCCGAGAAAGATCACCGTTTGGTTACAAGGTAACCAGTTCGGTAAGAAAGTCCGAGGGACTTGCTGCACGATGTTGTTTCACTGCATCAGTAATATGATTCTGCATTCCATTTAACTTGATTAAATATCATGATATTGTTTGCCATTGTGTTTACGCTTGTTGTGAGCTTGCAAGTACATTCAATGTACTGACCTGGCGTGTTATGCCAGCTTTCAGGAAAGTCTAACCGGATCGGAGTAGTGCCGCATCTAGATCATGTCCACATCGGTGTCCCTATGCTATGGAGTCCTGCTTCGTCATCGTTCCGCTGCCGCATAGTTGCCGTGATCGAGGCCCCTTTATGTTCACTAAATAATGTACATATTGTTCAGCCGCACCATGTGTGCCGCTTGGCCTCGCTACTTGATGTAACATCGAACTATGTTCCGCTAGTATCAATAAAGTGGTTGTTTTATGTACCAAGATGTTGTGTGTTGCCAGAAGACATGATCTCTGGGCTGGCAATGCAAGGTAAACCGGTTGCTCTGAACCGGGGTGCGACAACGCTTGGTATCAGAGCTGTGTTGACTCTAGGACACGCTAGACCACCGACGTGTTAACTAAATGTTAGTTAGGTTAGAATTTGAGTGCCGATAGAGTTTGTCTCTGATTGCTGCATTGCATGCACTTGATTTATTATTATTTCTAATCGGCTAATGGTTGTGAGTGTAGATGGCTCCAGTGCCCTACCTGTGCCAGTTGGAGCTGCTGCCGTACACGTCGCTGCACCTTCTTCGGAATGTATGGCACCGACTCTACCCTCACGGTGATGACCTGGTGTATCGGGTGTACCGGTAGCGTCTAGCAGACTCAGTATACGAGTATCACGCCATGGTTACTCTACGCACCAGTTCAGCCTCATGCTCTTACACCCGTACCTCTAGGAGCGGTTTCGCTTCCACCGCCTCTCAGGCCGTCCAGTTTGCTGCGTCTGAGGTCCTCATTGAGTTATGCTATACCGAGGTCTGGATGCAGACTCACCCAGGTTTCCCACTACTATCCATCCTTGGACGACAATGGTCGTATCCATTTTCCTATCATTGATCCTGCGGCCGATAGCGCTGCTAGCCACCTTTCTCGCTATATCACTGCTAGTTACCTTCTGATTCATGAGCTGGCTCGAGAGCTGACTCGTGCTCGCACTGCTTTAGTAGCTGCTAGGTCCTATCCCACTCCACCGTCTATGGGATTTACTCCTTATATTACACCCAGTTCTAGCTCGCCTGTTTCCCCGGTTACTCCTTCGAGTAGCTCGGGCACCTCGACTGTGACTCCCCACAGTGCTCCTCCTGAGTGGGCTTCTCTTCTCGCTACCCTAGCAGCCCCTATGCTTCAGCCTCATCCCGCACCTGCCCCTGAGGGAGAGCCCTCGAGGCATCGTTGTCGTGTTACCTTTAACTAAAGGAAATATGCCCTAGAGGCAATAATAAAGTTGTTATTTATATTTCCTTATACCATGATAAATGTTTATTATTCATGCTAGAATTGTATTAACCGAAAACTTAGTACATGTGTGAATACACAGACAAACAGAGTATCCCTAGTATGCCTCTACTTGACCAGCTCGTTAATCAAAGATGGCTAAGTTTCATAGCCATAGACATGTGCTGTCGTTTGATGAACAAGATCACATCATTAGAGAATGATGTGATGGACAAGACCCATCCCTTAGCTTAGCATAATGATTGTTAAGTTTTAGTGCTATTGCTTTCTTCATGAGTTATACATGTTCCTCTGACTATGAGATTATGCAACTCCCGAATACCGGAGGGAACACTTAGTGTGCTATCAAACGTCCCAACATAACTGGGTGATTATAAAGATGCTCTACAGGTGTCTCCGATGGTGTTTGTTGAGTTGGCATATATCGAGATTTGGATTTGTCACTCCGTGTATCGGAGAGGTATCTCCGGGCCCTCTCGGTAATGCACATCACTATAAGCCTTGCAAGCAATGTGACTAATGAGTTAGTTACGGGATGATGCATTGCGGAATGAGTAAAGAGACTTGCCGGTAATGATATTGAACTAAGTATGATGATACCGACGATCGAATCTCGGGCAAGTAACATATCGATGACAAAGGGAACAACGTATGTTGTTGTGTGGTTTGACCGATAAAGATCTTCATAGAATATGTAGGAGCCAATATGAGCATCCAGGTTCCGCTATTGGTTATCGACCGAAGATGTGTCTCGGTCATGTCTACATAGTTCTCGAACCCGTAGGGTCCGCACGCTTAACATTTGATGACGATTTGTATTATGAGTTATGTGATTTGATGACCGAAGTTTGTTCGGAGTCCCGGATGAGATCATGGACATGACGAGGAGTCTCGAAATGGTCGAGAGGTAAATATTCAAATATTGGAAGGCTGCATTTGGACATCGGAATGGTTTCGAGTGATTCGGGCATTTTTCCAGAGTACTGGGAGGTTACCGGAACCCCCGGGAGAAGTTATGGGCCTTATGGGCTATAAGAGGGAAGCACACCATCCCATAAGGGGCTGGTGCGCCCCCCCTTGGGAAGGAGGCTGATTAGGACTAGGAGAAGGGGGCCGACCCCCCTTTCCTTCTCCTTCCCCCTTCCCCCTTTCCTACTCCGTGTCGGAGGTGGAATCCTACTAGGACCAGGGAGTCCTAGTAGGACTCCACACTTTGGGGCGGCTCCTAGGGTCGGCTGCCTCTCCCTATCACTCCTTTATATATGGAGGCAGGGGGCACCCCAAAGGCACAAGAAATCTTCTCTTAGCCGTGTGCGGTGCCCCCTCCACGGTTACACACCTCGGTCATACCGTCGTAGTGCTTAGGCGAAGCCCTACGCCGGTAACTTCATCATCACCGTCACCACGCCGTCGTGCTGACGAAACTCTCCCTCATCCTCAACTGGATCAAGAGCTCGAGGGACGTCATCAAGCTGAACGTGTGCTAAACTTGGAGGTATCGTACATTCGGTACTTGATCGGTTGGATCGTGAAGACGTTCGACTACATCAACCGCGTTAAATTAACGCTTCCGCTTTCGGTCTACAAGGGTACGCGGACACACTCTCCCCGCTCGTTGCTATGCTTCTCCTAGATAGATCTTGCGTGATTGTAGGAAATTTTTGAAATACTATGTTCCCCAACATTAACCCGGAGGTCTTAGTTAACGTCATCAGTTCTGGATCCGAGTCTGCTTCAGGAGAGGACCCAGCAGGACCAGCAGAGCACTAGAGCGCCCGAGTACCCGCAATTGTCATGTTGATGTACAGACGTAGTCGTACTAGTCATGATGTTCCGTTTCATGTATGAGAGTAGTCGAACTGCTCATGATGTTTATCTGTCATGTATGAGTCTATGTATAATTATGTTGGAACCTTTTTATTCCCTTTGTTTTTCGTTGTTTTCCTTCTTTTCTTAGATTCGTCGCTGGCTTTTCCCTACTATTTTGGATGTTGCTCATCATGGTTGCTTTATATTGGGAAAAACAAATAATAGGATGACGCGGGGAGGCAGCAACAGCCACGCTTGTGAGGATGTCCCTATTCGCCACTCAGCATGACATGCAGGGCATTCCCCCGAGCCGTACAATCCACCACCGCCTCCACCACCACATCCGCCCTCCACTGAACAAATTTGCGCATGTTTGAAGAAAGAAGGAATAACGATCTAATTGAATTATTGAAAGTGTACAAGCTATGGTTGGGCAGAATGGAAATTAGAACGGTCATCACTCCAAACTGTCAGATTTTCAAAGAACCAAGCCTCCCAGTTTCAGTCAAGTTATTGATCCCTTGGAAGCTGATGATTGGTTAAGAACTATTGAGAAAAGCTTGAGATTGCTCGTACTGAAGAAGATGACAAGGTTCCATTTGCTACGCATTACCTCGAAGGAGCTGCCGCTATATGGTGGGATAATGCTAAAGCCATGTGGCCTGCAGACGAAGACATCACTTGGACTAAGTTCAAGGACCATTTCCGCAAATATCATATTCCTGCTGGTATTACGAAGGTCAAGTAGCGTGGATTCCTCACGTTCACCCAGGGAAGCCTGTCTGTTAGTGAGTATCTGCATAAGTTCAATCATTTGGCCCGCTATTCCCTCTATGACGTGTCCATAGAAGAAAGAAAGGTCGACAGATTTCTTGGAGCACTAAACCAGCACCTCAGATGCACTCTCAGTATGTTTGATTTCCCGGATTTCCTGTAGCGACCAGACCTCAAACGGTCCGATCTCTGTGCTCCGGTGTCATCCCTGGATCAGTAATGCTGACACCACACAGTACTCGGAGGATTTATAACAGAGTAGCAATCACACACTTATTACATCGAGTGTCTCAATAGAGAACTTACTACAATAAATATGGCTTAAGGCCATCTAATAACGATAACAGCGGAAGGCTTGGAAGATAAGTGAGTCCATCAACTCCAACGGCATCACTGAGTATAGAACCACGACCTAAAACTCCTTAATCGTCGTCTGAAAAGTCTGCAACATTAACATTGCAGCCCGAAACGGGTTAGCACATGGAATATGCTGGCAAGGTAACACATAGAGAGTAATGGAATGAAACAGCTATACTATATGCATATTTGGCTGGTGGAAAGCTCTATGGTTACAGTTTTGCGTAAAGCCAAATTTTCCCTACTACAAAGGAATAAATTTATTTAACTATCATGGTAGTTGTTAAACATTGAGAATGGTGGACAACATCCTCAATCCCAATTAAACATCATCATTATCAAAACCCAACAAAATTAATTTAGAGTAACATGTTGAGATTCACATGATAATCCAGGTACTAGATACTCAAAAAGTCCATAACCAGGGACACGGCTAACCATGATTAGTTTATACACTCTGCAGAGGTTTGTGCACTTTTCCCCACAAGACTCGATCGCCTCCGTTTGGTTTCTCGCACTACATGGTGTTTGAGAAGACGGATGACCGAGACACAGTCTTTCAGAAGCGCTAGCACCTTACGATGGATAGACCGTTACATCTACTTTCCCCTACATCTGCTAGTCTACCCTGTAAGAGTTTGCACGACTTAATCAACTATGCCAGAGCCCATAATGGCTTGTGGCTGCACACGGAAGTTTCTAGTATGAATAATCTTATGATCCCTATGAGCCTGGGTGGCGGTCAAAAAGAAACAGGCAATCCTGGAATACCCAGGTACCTCAATCCACCCATATGTGTGTTTAAGTTGCCACCTTAGATAAACCATTATTAACAAACTCACATCTGTCATGGATATCACTCACCCAATCCACGTCTACTAGCATAGCATAGCATAATGGCGAACGTAGAAGTAACTCCCAAAGGTTTGATAATAAATCAGGTAATAGGTACTACCTCAACTACTTCCCATCCCACAATTTAATTAGATCCTAATCATGCAATGTGTGAGGATTGATCTAATGCAATAAAACTGGGTAGTAGAAAAGGTATGATCAAAGTGTTACTTGCCTTGCTGATGATCCGCAAAACCTAGAGACTCGAAGTAACAGGCGGTGCACTCCGGGTATTCTATCGCAGACAAACAAACAAGCATACAATAAGTACTCATCTAATGCACAGGTAAAAGTCAAATAAGAGATCTAACCAGAAAGTTCAACTTAAGAACTCCGGTTTGCAAAAAGAATCAAATCAAACGAAGCAACGAAAGTCAAACGGCGAAAGAAAACAACTTCGTTCTACTAATCTGGATCTAAGTCAAATTTTACAGTAGCAAAAACTTGTTTAAGTTGGTTAAACGGATAGAGGGTTTCGAGACGAAACTCCAGGCACTTGATTCGCCTGATTCCGATAAACGAGTGAAAAGTTATACTAAAACGAAAATCGGATCAGAAAAATCGCGGATTTAATCCGAGAAAAAGAAAAACGACGAACGTTCGCTAGAACGAACGAACGGACGAACGCTCGCTAATTAAATAAATCGGAAAACCGATCTATTTAAAAAAACCGAAACTAAAAAAACCGACGAAAAACCGACGGAAAAACCGAACAGTTTTTTTGAAAAAAAACGGTGGCGCGGATTTCGAGGCGAGGCGAACCTCGGGCGGCGGCGGCGTCCGGCTCCGGCGACGGCACGACGGGAGGCGGCGGCGGGTGGCGCGAGCGGGCGGCGGCGACGACTCGGGTGGGGCTGGGGCTAGTGTTTCGGCCCGGGGGTGGGCCGGCTTATAAAGGCTAGTCGGGCCGGAGTCCTAGTTGGACACAGCCCGTAGGTCAGTTCGTTTTTTTAAATAATTACGCGCAGAAGAAAAATAAAAAGAAATACTAAATGGACTCCAAAAATTCCGAAATAAATTTTCCCGGGCTTCTAAAATCAAGTCGCACAAGGTGAACATTTATTTGGGGCCTAAATGCAATTTTGAAAAACGCACATTTTTCCTAAATTCAAATAAAATAACGAAAAACTCCGAAATAAAATCTTATTTGATTTTATTATTAAATCCTCAATATTTCTTTATTTTGGGAAAGTCATTTTATTCCCTCTCTCATATTTTTGTAATAGAAATAACTGATGATAAAATAATTAAAATCAAATGATCCTATTCTCAAAATTTGAGAAAACTCAAATATGAAAATAACGAAATCCCCAATTATCTCCGTGGGTCCTTGAGTTGCGTAGAAATTTCGAGGATCAAACCAAAAGAAAAATAAAATATGATATGCAATGATGATCTAATGTATAACATTCCAAATTGAAAATTTGGGATGTTACAAACCTACCCCCCTAAGATGAATCTCGCCCTCGAGATTCGGGTTGGCTAGAAAATAGGTGAGGGTGGTCTTTGAGCAAATCTTCCTCTCGTTCCCAGGTGGCTTCATCCTCCGTGTGGTGGCTCCACTGAACTTTGCAAAACTTGATAACCTTGCTGCGAGTGACTCGGCTGGTAAACTCGAGAATCTTAATTGGTTTCTCCTCATAGGTCAAATAGTTATCCAACTGAATTGCTTCCAATGGCACTGTGTCTCTCAAGGGTATGTCAGCCATCTCCGCGTGGCACTTCTTCAACTGAGAAACGTGGAACACATCATGAACTCCTGACAATCCTTCGGGTAATTCCAACTTGTAGGCCACTTCTCCCATACGCTCCAAAACTCGATATGGTCCTACAACTCGCGGCGCTAACTTTCCCTTAAAACCAAAACGCTTTGTTCCCCGAAGTGGTGATACTCGAAGATAAGCTCTATCTCCGACTTCATAAACTATCTCCTTGCGTTTAGAATCTGCATAACTCTTCTGCCTGGACTGGGCTATCTTGAGCCTATCGCGAATCAACTTCACCTTCTGTTCAGATTCTTTAATCAAATCAGGCCCAAACAACTGGCGGTCTCCAAATTTGTCCCATGACAACGGTGTCCTACACCTCCTTCCGTACAAAGCTTCGAAAGGGGCCATCTTTAAACTGGTTTGGTAACTGTTGTTGTAAGAGAACTCTGCATATGGCAAATTGTCGTCCCAACTAGATCCGTAATCTAACGCACAAGCTCTCAGCATATCCTCCAAAATCTGATTGACTCTCTCGGTCTGTCCATCTGTCTGTGGATGAAAACCTGTACTGAATTCTAGCCTGGTACCCAAAGTTTCATGCAACTGCTTCCAGAACTTTGAGGTAAAGTGGGTTCCTCTATCTGACACGATACTCCTCGGAACTCCATGCAAACATACGATCCTGGTCATGTATATCTTTGCCAACTTAGCACTGGTGTAAGTGGTCTTTACCGGGATGAAATGAGCTACTTTCGTCAATCGATCGACTATAACCCAAATCGAGTCATAGCCTGAACGAGTCCTGGGTAATCCTATGATAAAATCCATGCCAAACTTATCCCACTTCCATTCGGGTATCGGCAATGGTTGTAACAATCCTGCTGGCTTCTGATGCTCTTCCTTTACTCTCTGACATACATCACAAACTGCTACATACTCCGCAATTTCCTTCTTCATTCCGGTCCACCAAAAAATATCCTTCAAATCCAAATACATCTTGGTATTTCCTGGGTGAATCGAATATGGTGAATCGTGTGCCTCTTGCAGAATTAGCTTCCCAATCCCCGGGTCATTGGGCACATAAACACGGTCTTCAAACCATAGGGTGTCGTGCTCATCCTCACGAAATCCTTTAGACTTTCCTTCGCTTATTTTCTCCTTTATAGAGGCAATCTCCTTGTCAGTCTTCTGAGCTTCTCTGATTCTATCCATCAAAGTTGACTGAATCTCCAATGCTGCTACATAGCCTCTCGGAACTATTTCCAAACATAGTTCACGAAGATTTTCTGCTAACTCCATTGGTATTTCTCCCGTCATTAATGTATTGACATGGCTCTTACGGCTTAATGCGTTAGCTACTACATTAGCCTTTCCGAGATGATAATGCAATCTCATATCATAATCCTTGATGAGCTCCAACCATCTCCTTTGTCTGTTTAACTCCTTCTGGGTGAAACCATATTTCAAACTCTTATGATCCGTGTACACCTCACAATGGTTTCCAATGAGGAAATGTCTCCATGTTTTCAATGCATGCACTACGGCTGCTAACTCCAAATCATGCGTAGCATAATTCAACTCATGAGGTTTCAGTTGTCTTGAGGCATATGAAACAACTCTCCCTTCCTGCATAAGCACTGCTCCAAGTCCTCGACGTGAAGCGTCGCAGTACACCTCATAATCCTTGGTCTGATCTGGCAAAATCAACACTGGTGAAGTAACCAAGCGTTTCTTCAACTCCTGGAAACTAGCCTCACATTCCTCAGTCCATTTGAACTTGGTATCCTTCTTCAATAACTCTGTCATAGGCTTTGCAAGCTTGGATAAATTCTCAATGAATCTCCGGTAGTATCATGCGAGTCCCAGAAAACTCCATATCTCTCCAACCGTGGTCGGTGCTTCCCACTTGGTCATGGTATCAAATTTAGTGGGATCTACTGCTATTCCTTCTCCGGATATAACGTGTCCGAGAAATCCTACTTCCTTCAACCAAAACTCACATTTGCTGAACTTGGCATATAACTGATGTTCTCTGAGCTTCTCATGTACCATTCGCAAATGTTCCTTATGCTCCTCTTCATTCTTCGAGTAAACCAGGATATCATCAATGAACACCACGACGAACTTATCCAAGAACACCATAAACACTTTGTTCATCATGTTCATAAAGTATGCAGGTGCGTTAGTCAGGCCAAATGACATAACGGTATACTCGTACAACCCATACCTGGTGGTAAAAGCTGTCTTAGGTATATCCTGTTCCCGAATCTTCAATTGGTGGTATCCTGATCGCAGATTGATCTTGGAAAATACCTTAGCTCCTTGCAATCGATCAAACAAATCATTGATCATTGGTAGTGGGTACTTGTTCTTGATCGTTACTTCATTCAATCCTCGATAATCAACAACCATCCTTAACGATCCATCCTTCTTGTCCACTAGAAGTACTGGTGATCCCCAAGGCGAAGAACTTGGGAGAATATATCCCTTATCCAGTAACTCCTTAATCTGCTTCTTAATTTCCACCAAATCCTTTGCAGGCATCCTGTATGGTCTCTTTGATATTGGCCCTGTGCCTGGCAATAGTTCAATCAAAAACTCAATATCTCTATCCGGTGGCATGCCTGGCAACTCTTCTGGAAATACTTCAGGGAAATCCCTTACCACTGGTACTTCCTCCTGCACAACTCCTGTTAAGCAATTTACTTGAGTCCCTTTTGGCACATGTCGGGATACATACTTGATCCTTCTCCTTTCTGGGGTGGTAAGCAAAATTGTCTTACTGGCGCAATCGATGTTTCCTCCGTACATCGATAGCCAATCCATACCCAGAATTACATCCAATCCTTGTGATTCCAAAATGATTAAATCCGAGGGAAACACATGCCTACCAATACTCAATGGCACTTGAAAACATCCTTGACTGGCCATATACTCCGCTCTTGGTGAGCTTACTAGCATAGGTGTTCTAAGAACCTTAGTGGGCAAGTTATACTTATCCACAAATCCCCTTGATATGTATGAATGCGATTGACCGGTATCAAAAAGAACGAGTGCAGTAAATGACTTAACACCAAAAACTTACCGATTACGGCATCAGGCTGCTCTTCAACCTCCTCCACACTAACGTGGTTCACCTGTCCCCTGTTGAAAGGGTTCGGCTTCTTCCCAGAGCTTCCATTGCCATTCTGGCCTTCAAGACATTCATTGGCATAATGTCCGGTCTTCTGACACTTAAAGCAAGTGACTTGGCTCAGGTCCTTCTTGGCTGGGGTTGATGGGTTGGTGCGATTCTGGCCGTTGCTTCCTCCATTCCCATTACCATTCTTGGTGCCATTGTGACTGTGCGAGCTACCTCCTCCATGGGTATGCTGAAAATGTCCTCCCGATCTAGGGGTAAAACATGGCTTCTGCTGAGCTCCTGAATTGTACTTTCCTTGTCCATACTTCCTCTTGCGGTTCTCAATTTGTTGCTGCTTGCCTTCAAAAATAAGAGCATGATGTACCAACTCCTGGTAGTTGTTGAAGGTTGCTACCATCAAATGCATGCTCAACTCATCATTCAGTCCTTCCAGAAACTTCTCCTACTTAGCTGCATCCGTAGCAACGTCATCTGGGGCATAACGTGCTAGCTTACTTAAGTCCTCCACATACTGGCCAACTGTCCGTCCTCCATGGCGTAAGTTGCGAAACTCACGCTTCTTCATGGCCATAGCTCCTGCTGAAACATGGGCAGTGCAAAAAGCCTGCTGAAACTGGTCCCATGTGACAGTGTCGACAGGGAAAGTGGCTGTGAAGTTCTCCCACCATGATGCTGCGGGTCCTTCAAGCTGATGTGCGGCAAACTTCACCTTCTCCGCATCTGTGCATCCTGTTGTGGTCAACTCTCTAGCTGTCTTGCGGAGCCAATCATCTGCTACTATCGGCTCAGTGCTACTGGAAAACACCAGCGGATTCAGCCTAAGAAAATGGGCTAAGTGATCAACCGATGGTGGTGGTGGTGGTGTGTTGTTGTTGTTGTTCCCCTGATTCTCATTCTGGACTAGCAACTGCATCAATGTGTTCTGCTGCTTGATCAACTGGGTGAGCTCCGGTGGAAAGGTAAATCCAGGGTCACGTCTCGGAGGCATCTGAGGGTTTAGAAAAAGATGAGATGTAAGAATAGAGGGGGTCTAAAGAGAAAACACTACCCATATGCACATGAGGCAAAGCAAACAATTCACTTCATTCAATCAAACAAGGGCATACAATCGATCTAACTATTGCAAAAGTGCTCGGACTACTATATTTACATGGTGGACTACTACTACTGATGAGATGGTCTACTAGAAATATTCTTTGGTTGCAGACTCCATGATATCTGCTCCCGCTTCATCAACATAGTCATCATCGCTATCATCTGGGTCCGAGTCGGTGTCGTCGATGATGATGATGTAGTCTTCCGGGCGAATCTCCTTGGGTTCTTCGTCTTCATCTAGTGGTGTAGGGTCTCCCATAAATATCCCGATCTTCTTGATCAGATCGTCATTCTTCTCCACCAATACTTCAATTTCCTCTTCATAATCTTCACGTGTAGCCTTGAGTTCTTCCTCGAGTTCCTTGATTCTTGTCCTTGCCTTCTTCAGGTCTATCATGTCGGCGCACATCTGGTTCTCCTATCATCGAATGTGCTGGTTTAACTCCTGGATAAAAGCTGCAATTGATCTATCCTTTCTGGTGCTGATCATCTCCCAGTGCTCATCTCGGCACCCACAAATCTGGTAGATAGTATCCTTGAGATCATTGCGGTAGACTTACCCAATGCGTCCCATGGCGATGTGAGCTGCCATGCTCTTTCCTAGACTCCAAGTTGGTGCATCAAAAGAAAACTCTATGGGCTCAGTGACTGGCATGAACGTCCTTCCTGGAACTTGAACTTGAATCATCCAGCGCTCTTCTTCAGGTAAAGTGGCGTTGTAGGTTCCGGTGAAGCTCGGTACTCCTATGTTCAGGCATCTAGTGACTTCCTTCAAGTGATGTCCAAAGGGTGTATCGTCATCCGGTTGCTTGAACTTGTTCCTTGCATCCGCCATCCTAAAAAGTGGAAAAGATGAGAGGTCAGAGGAGAAGAGAGTGAATAGTGATCTAGGTATTTAGCTTAGTGGTCGTGTCCTACAGTCAGCGTGTGCTCTGATACCATCTCTGTAGCGACCACACCTCAAACGGTCTGATCTCTATGCTCCGGTGTCATCCCTGGATCAGTAATGCTGACACCACACAGTACTCGGAGGATTTATAACAGAGTAGCAATCACACACTTATTACATCGAGTGTCTCAATAGAGAACTTATTACAATAAATATGGCTTAAGGCCATCTAATAACGATAACAGCGAAAGGCTTGGAAGATAAGTGAGTCCATCAACTCCAACGACATCACTGAGTATAGAACCACGACCTAAAACTCCTTAATCGTCGTCTGAAAAGTCTGCAACATTAACGTTGCAGCCCGAAACGGGTCAGCACATGGAATATGCTGGCAAGGTAACACATAGAGAGTAATGGAATGAAATAGCTATACTATATGCATATTTGGCTGGTGGAAAGCTCTATGGTTACAGTTTTGCGTAAAGCCAAATTTTCCCTACTACAAAGGAATAAATTTATTTAACTATCATGGTAGTTGTTAAACATTGAGAATGGTTGACAGCATCCTCAATCCCAATTAAACATCATCATTATCAAAACCCAAAAATAATAATTTAGAGTGACATGTTGAGATTCACATGATAATCCATGTACTAGATACTCAAAAAGTTCATAACCGGGGACACGGCTAACCATGATTAGTTTATACACTCTGCAGAGGTTTGCGCACTTTTCCCCACAAGACTCGATCGCCTCCGTTTGGTTTCTCGCACTACATGGTGTTTGAGAAGACGGATGACCGAGACACAGTCTTTCAGAAGCACTAGCACCTTACGATGGATAGACCGTTACACCTACTTTCCCCTACATCTGCTAGTCTACCCTGTAAGAGTTTGCATGACTTAATCAACTATGCCAGAGCCCATAATGGCTTGTGGCTGCACACGGAAGTTTCTAGTATGAATAATCTTATGATCCCTTTGATCATATCCCCTTCATACCCAGTTTTTATTGCATTAGATCAAACCTCAAACATTGCATGATTAGGATCTAATTAAATTGTGGGATGGGAAGTAGTTGAGGTAGTACCTATTACCTGTTTGTTATCAAACCCTTGTGAGTTACTATTACGTTATGCTTATAGTGCCATGCTATGCTCGTAGACGTGGATTGGGTTTTGAGAGTATCCATGACAGATGTGAGATTGTTAATTAATGGTTTACTTAAGGTGGCAAATTAAACAAACATCTGGGTGGATTGAGGCACCTGGTTATTCCAGGATTGCCTGTCTAGGCACCTGGGTAGACCAGGATTGCCTGTTTTTTTTATGGCCCGCCACCCAGGCTCAAAGGGATCATGAGATTATTCATACTAGAAACTTCCGTGTGCAGCCACAAGCTATTATGGGCTCTAGCATAGTTGATTAATTCGTGCGAACTCTTACAGGGTAGACTAGCAGATGTAGGGGGAAGTAGGTGGAACGGTCTATCCATCGTAAGGTGCTAGCGCTTATGAAAGACTATGCCTCGGTCATCCGTCTTCTCAAACACCATGTAGTGTGAGAAACCAAATGGAGGTGATCGAGTCTTGTGGGGAAAAGTGCGCAAACCTCTGCAGAGTGTATAAACTAATCATGATTAGCCGTGTCCTCGGTTATGGACAACTTCAGTATCTAGTACCTGGATTATCCTGTTGATCTCATCATGTTACTTTATATGAATATTGTTGGGTTTAATGATGTTACTTAATTGGGATTGAGAATGCTGTCAACCATTCTCAATGTTCAACAACCACCATGATAGTTAAATAAAATCTATTTCTTTGCAGTAGGGAAAAATTGGCTTTTCGCAAAAACCTTATAATTGTAGAGCTTTTCCACCAGCCAAATATGCATGTAGTGATAGCCATTGTTCATCATTCTCTATGGTGTGAATTTGCCAGTACATTCAATGTACTGACCCTTTGTGGCCGCAACGTCTCATGTTGCAGGATTTCTTACAACGAGTAAGTGATACGTTAGGGTTACGATTTCTACACTCAACTTTGCCGTTGGTGTTGACGGGAATCCACAACCTTGTTACTTCCGCTTTTTGGATTGAGGTAATAGTATTTACGTTACTTTTACATGTGATTTACCTCTGTTATAAATCCTCGAGTACTGTGTGTGTCAGCATACCGATCCAGGGATGACACTTAAGCACAGAGACTTGATCCATTTGGGTCGGGTCACTACAAGATGGTATCAGAGCACATGTTGACTGTAGGACGTGACCCTAGAAACTGGCAAGCCCATAGCAAAGATTTTTCTCTACAACTTTCCCTTTCAAAAAGATCTTTTACCTCTCTTCTCTTCTGAGCTTATTCAAAAAACCCCTTTAGTGAGACCATACCCCTTTCCCCTTTTGACCACACGAAGATTCGACTGATGAGACCACTCCAAGAAGTACGAGATATCGGACAACTAAGGCCACTTCGAAATGAAGAGTATTTTCCGTGCATCTGAATAATGGAAACTACAATGGTTGAGGGCCGAAGACAAGTAGAATTTGAAGACTCTGAAGAATTCCAAGATTTGTATGACCTAGGAAGGCTACCCTTATGGAACTTGGCAGACTATGGAAGTTGTCAATACCCGAGATCAAGGTGTATCGGAGAAAGACTGAAACAAGGAGCATGAGAACTCAAAGTTTTGTCAAGAAAACCCTAAGACAGGAGATATCAACTATGGAAGATAGCTCATGGAAATGACAAGGGTAGAAACACGGTTATCCATGATGTCATCACCCGCTGATACTATGGTCACCAAGCTGAGCTAAGCAAGCATTTCTTCGGAAGGATTGGATGGTAGAAGGCTGACGTAGCAGCTATCAGCAAAAGATGAAGTTTTAACCTTAGCCGGTGTATCGCTAGGATCTGGAGTGTTACATCAAGAAGTTAAGATGTAGCTACAAGAAGCCGTATTTTGGCAAGGAGCATTTCGTGAAGAACTTAGGACCCAGAAGTTGAAGTAGCCAAGCTGGAGGAGCTACAACCTCGAGATACCGGAGATTTGTCAGGAACTGAAGGACAGTATGACCATGGCTCATGCCAAGGATGTTGAAACCCAGAAGTTTGGAGATGTTGAAGATTTATTGACCTTTAGAATACCAAACCCCTGTTATATACCTACGTTAGATGCGACGTTTGTGAGCTGTCATTTGTTTGATGTTTTTCCGACAGCCACAAATGAAATCTGTCTTTTCAAAACCATTGTTTGTATTGTGCATCCCTCTCCCTCTCTCTCATCTTACCCCAAACCCAGATGGACCCAATAGAGGATGAATGGAGATGAGCTTGTATTTTTTTGGACCAATGAGTCAGTTGGAGACAGACCGATGGATTCAGAACATGGAGGATCACATGGATAATAACTCTATAGTCGGAAAGGATATGACCCAGCATGCTCTTCAGTGCTTTGAAAGAGGTGCTACTACTTGGTGGAGGATGTACCAAACCATCAATGGATGGCAAGGGTAACCACTTGGAAAGAATTTAAGTTGACTCTGCCAAAGTCTCGGCTTGTTTCCCAAAAGTTGAAGCCTTATGGAAAGGACATGAATAAACCTTGTGCATGCAAGATTTGTGGACAAATCGGACACACCCATAAAGAACACAAGGATGAATGCCCTAATTGTGAAGGAAGTCACCCAGTTGAAGAATGCCCAATTAGGCAGATTACTTGTTTCTTGTGTGAAGGGACTACCCACTATCCTGCTCAGTGTCACATTTACCCCATGGTACAACGAACCATCCAGTAGAAGAAAGAAGTAATGAAAGGAGCCCTCATGGAAATTTTAGAAGAAGTTGTGATGAAGGAAGAGACGGAGGACACGCCTAAAGAAGACCCAAGTAAACCCTACACTAAGTCTTGCTATTCATGTGGAGGAGAAGGGCACATCTCCCAAAATTGTTTGAATGGGGATCTAGTATAATTCCCGACAGAGGAAGTAGAATATGACCCACAAGAAATAGAAGCCATGATTGGCATGGAAAGGTCCAGGAAGAGAAGCAGATTGGATTCCAGGAAGGACCTAAGTCATATCACCTGTTACAGGTGCAAGGAGTCAGGGCACTACCTCAACAATTGCCCAAAAAGGAAACCTCGATACTTGTCAGAAGTAATACGTTTTAGTTGTAATGGAGCAGGGCACTTTTCCAGAGAATGCCCTAAGGAGAAGGAAACTTGTGCTAGATAGTTGAGTTTGCAACAAAAGAAATGGAGTAGTAGAAGTGAGAACATTTTCTTTTATATTGAGGTGTTGAGTTGAGACATGTAATGGAGGAGCAATAGATAGTAATCATTTGAGAATGAATAAAGTAGCATCGTTGGTACTGACATGGATTTTATGAGTTGTTACTCTATGAAGAAGAATTTTGGCCATGTTGAGGATATGAGAAATATGGTCTATGGAAGATTTGTGCATTTTAAGGGTGGTAGTACCCTGTAAGAACCCTTGACCCCTGGAAAAGATAAGGATACTCCACTGAGTGGATTTCGGACAAAATGAATATGAGTTTTGTCTCGATATGTGTGATACCCTAAGAGTGTGTGGGATGAAGTTGGAGACCGTCAGTTGTTTGGACCAAATGTGATCAAGGAGTCAGAAGAGAATGTTAAGTTGATTCGAGATAGACTGAAGGTAGCTCAGTCCGGGCATAAGAGATATGCAGACTTAAAACGCAAGGAGGTAGTCTATGAAATTGGAGACAGAGCATGTCTTCGTGTGCCCCTCTGCGAGGAGTTAAACGATTTGGTGTTAAGGGAAAGTTAGCCCCGAGATTTATAGGACCATACCGAGTTTTGGAGCGTATGGGAGAAGTGGACAACAAGTTGGAGTCACCCGAAGGACTGTCAGGAGTTCATGATGTGTTTCACGTTTCCCAGTTGAAGAAGTGCCATGCAGAGATGGCCAATATTCCCCTGTAAGGACGCTTGACCCTGGAAAGGATAATGATGTGGAATATGGACTCCATAAGTATAAGTTTTTATCTCGGTATGTGGGATATCCCACGAGGATGAAGAGATAAATTACTATTGGATATAAAGGAGGTATGATGTCGGAAATATGGATCAATGGAAACTCCATGATGAGTATGAGTAATCATGTCCTAGTTTCGTGCCAATAGAAGGAAGGAAGACAATACAATTAGATGGATTTAAGAATACTAGGAAGTTGGAAGTTGGAATAATGATCAGTTGCCTAATGAAAAGTTCAAGGACTACAAGTGATGAGATGGGCCATAACCCACAGGCCCCAGGACCTGCCAAGAAGCAAGCACATTCTTGCTGAAGGAAAAACCCTAGAGGAAGATACGACGTTTATCGGAAGACGATTTTATAGGAGTAACGCAAAACCTGAGAGTTGTGAAGGAACAATAGATGTTTGTTTGGTTTGCAGAATCAATGGATTTATCCGAACCTTGGTTCGTCGACAAGAGAAATTCTGCAATGCTTGTGAGGATGACCGAGTGTTAGAATGCGAGATTCACTAAAGCATATACAGGGTAATGATTTGGGTGCGGGATGGATTGATCACCATACCGACTTACTCTTATTATTCGCCTTGCTATATGGGATGGTAAATCTGAGAGACTTACCTATAGTAGAGAGACGACGATCAAACCTTGTTTAAGCCTTAGAATGGTATAGGTATTTTTCCCTTGTACAAGGCAGCTTTGCCAACCGTAGGTTATACGGTGAGGATCAACCAGACCCATTTCGTGCAGGACAAACCCTAAATTGTTAACCACCATGAGATATCGATAGTTAGTTAGTATTGGCACCAGACCCGACCGCTAAGAAGACCCAATCTCGGAATAACAGGAAAGGATAGAAGAATTGAGGAAAAGGTTATGCCGCTGCCGGAAGAGCCAGAGAAGGAATTATCTTTATGATCTGAGAAGACCGGCCCTGTCAAGAATAAGGATGGAGTATATGAGTATTGATGGGACCGTAACGATGTTTCTAAGGGTGGTAGTACCCGAGACCCCGATGATGATTGATGAAATTTTGAAGAGACCCCGAACCCTAACCTTTTCTTGCTAGCCTCTCCGAATCTCGAGGACGAGATTCATTTTAAGGGTGGTAGGTTTGTAACATCCCAAAATTCTAAATTTTGAAATGTTATAATAAATAGATAGATTTGATTGATTGTTTGATTGATTGTGTGAAATTGAGTGAAATTCGAAACCTTTTTGAAAGTTAAATGAGAGGGAATAAAAGGACTTTCCCAAACTTTCATTTTGCATTCATGATCTCCGTGAATTCAAATTCTTTTCACCACGAAACCCTGGAGAGAAGATGACATGACTTCTTCCATTTATTTAAATGACAAGGGTGTTGACAATATTTGAATTTCATTTGGAAAATATTTCCAATTCTTAAACTATATGCAACTCAATGATTTTCACGAGAGGAGATAAAATGACTTCTTCAAATTATATGAAATATGAGTTGAGAGTTTCAAAGGATCAAATTCCAAGTCTTTTGGAATTATTTTTCAATTTGGAGTTATTTGGATTTTATTCAAATTATTTTTCTCCAAAAATAAAATATACAAAAATAGGGTAACATGATTCCCTACATCAGAAAATTGGAGAGAAATAAATTTGAATTAATTTTGGTACTTTTAAAATAATTTTTATTGGATTTTATTAAACCAGTAGCACTCTTTGATTTATCTGATTTTGTGTGGATTTTATTTGGCATATTAAAAATGTCCATGTTGTAGAATTTTTTTTTCTGCAAATTTTGGTATATTATATGCCTATATAATATTTTTAGTTATTTTGTTTTTATTATTTTAGTTCTCTGAAAAAAATGTTTATAAAAAAAACCTCTTCGTCGACCGGGCCGGCCCAGCTCCCAGCCAGGCCACGGCCCAGACGCAGCGCTGCCTTCCTCCTCCCGTGTGCGTCGCGGACTCGCCAGAGTCCGGCGCTCCTACGCCGCCCGTCGCCGCCCTTGCCCCTCCTCCAAGGCGTCGCCTCCCCCTTCTCCCCTATAAATGCCCCGGGCCCTGCCTCCTCTCCTCCCCTCACGTGTCACGACCGGTTTTCCAATAAAATATTTATTGAGAAATCAATCTTTTGAGTCCAGTATGAGAAAAATTCTCCTTACCGGTAGACAAATTCTTGATACAATAAGCCAGTAGCAAAAAATATATTACAGGGTCGAGCTACGGCAGCTCAACCAAATTATTACAAGCACGCCAATAATTATACATAATGGCGGACATGACACAGTGGTGTGGAGGCATACTACTGATTCGAGGATAGGGCGGTGGTGGAAAAACACATCGGGGAGTGGGATACATGACTCTAAAACTGGCATCTCATCGAGCGTCGAGGTGAGGCTCGATGAATTTATTTGGTAGCGGAAGCGGATATAATATAGTGACCAAATCCAGGGTCGCACGAGACTGACTGGGATTCCTCTAGGCGTCGGACTCGCTATCGAACTCTTCATCCATGAGATCGCCTTCGTCAGCATCTGGCCAAATCAACAAGCCAGTGAGTACTTTGAAAGTACTCGCAAGACAGTTCGGACATGAGATATAATAAATGCAGGCATGAATGCGTCATGATTAATTCACCAATGTACATTCAAAAATTACCATAGCGAAGTAAGTAAAAGGGAAACGGCGGTAGTCCGCCTGAAGTCCCAACATATCATAAATAAAAACCGATCGGGTGTCTGAAGCAACGCCTCGAAAGGTGAACAAATAAAAATAAGGAAATGATGCCACAGTCGGACTCTGAGTGACATCGCAGAAAGGGCTTTAAAAGAAATGCCACAGTCGGACGTCTGAGCGACATCACAAAAAGGGCTTTAAAAGAAATGCCACAGTCGGACGTCTGAGCGACATCGCAGAAAGGGCTTTAAAAGAAATGCCACAGTCGGACGTCTGAGCGACATCACAGAAAGGGCTTTAAAAGAAATGCCACAGTCAGACGTCTGAGCGACATCACAGAAAGGGCTTTAAAAGAAATGCCACAGTCGGACGTCTGAGCGACATCACAGAAAGGGCTTTTATTCACAAGTAAATAATACTCATAATCAACATTCAATTCATAAAAAAAAACGGGTTAGTCCATCCACAGGAATAATCATTTAACCGGAGTTAGCACTCATACGATTCACCGGAGTCTCTGTCATCAAAACTGGCACTTGTCAGGATAAGATAATACTGAACTTGGACATGGAATAGATGATTCAAGGAATATATGACTCTGCAGAGGTTGTACAAAAATTTCCCACAGCCAACGGATTTCCGTAGTCACGAAGGACTAGTTCCGTTTACGGTATTTCGGAAGAAAACACAGCTAACCAGTACACACCCATCCTACCTCTCGATGCTAGGAATCACCCTGGACATCGTCCAAGAAAAACTTTTGAGACGGGGAGATCACAATCTCGAATAGCATGGGATCAAATTTATATACGCGCGCTCTAAGGGGTGCCCCCCTCTCGGTCCCAACCGGAAACACCCATGCCCCCTGACCGGATGACTGGCTTTAATCCAGGGCCATGGAACCATCATCCCGGCCTCTCCTTTTGGTGTGTACCAGGAAAGCGGTTTGCAACTTACTAAGCCATATTCCTTGCGGAAAACATGTGGTAGTACAGGGAAGGAAATGGGAGGAACTGGACCGATACGGTTTGACACTGCAGTCACATAGTCTGGCATAAGACTGGCATGCTACAACACTGCCATCTTACCCATCCTCATGCCAACACATGGCCATTCATATCCACATCCATCCACTTATGGATCATCGAACTCACTTACCTCAACAGTGCATGGAAATAACGTTCATCGGTATGCTCATCAACATGCCATGAGACTAACTAAATGCAAAACATGCCAAGACACTCATCATATCAAAAGTTCAAACATGCTTGCCTGGTTCGGAGTAGTCGGAGCCTAGCTCGGTGAAGTTCGCGGCTCCGTCACCTCCTTCGGTATCTACGGTATAAGGAAATATATGCGCTATCGTAAATACCAAGAGGTGCACAGAAAGTTATACCAAATATTTTTCAAATAAATATGATAAAAAACTAGACAAAATTCTGAAGAGGACAGAAAAAGAATCACTCAAAAATTCCTTTCTGTTAAAAAGTTATAAGGGTTTTAATCCAGGGACTCATCTGTAATGCAACAGAAAGTTTCCAGGGGCTAGTTTATAAAAACAGAAAACGCTTCGGCAGAAACTACGCCAGCCCAGAGGGAAAGCGCATTTGGTAGAAGGCGTTTTCAGAAAACGCTTTGAAAAGAAAAGAAATCTGACGGGGCGGCTCCACCCGTCGGGTTTAAACTTTCAAACGGGGTGGCAGACTTCGCCGGTGCCCGAGAGCCGCGGTGGTCGCCGGCGGCGATCCATGGCAAGGCAGGGGGATCGGAGGGTACCTTCGTGATCAGTGCACCCTTCCGCGTCTATGGGTGGTGGTGGTGGTCGCCGGTGAGCACCACGTCGACGGTGGCCTCAACTCCGGCGGACGGTGGTTCGGGCGTTGATGGAACTCGCCGAGGAGGGCTGCAAGGATTAAATTGAGGAGGGGGTTAGCTCACTGGGTGCTAGAGAAGGCTACGGACGAGGTTTGGGTGCCGGAGGTGGCCTCACCGGAGTGAATCGAGCTGGAGGCCGAGGCGGAGCGAGGCGGCCGGAGTCGAGGAAGAAGGGCCCCTCGAGGCTCTTCTAGTTGCTGGTCGGGGTCCAGTGAGGTGCTGGAGGTGTGCGGGGGCGAGAGGGAGCTTGGGGGCGTTATATATAGCCGGCCCGAGGCGGTTGCCGTGAACGGGATAAGTCCGGCGAGCGATTACGGCGGCGCTGCGGTTGGGCAGTGGGATTAGGAGCTTGGGCATCGCCTAGGTGGAGTAGTGGTGCCATTCCAGGGTCCAGCTCAGCACGGGAGGGGGTTTTACGGCCTGTCACAACGGAACGGCCGTGCGGCACGTCGGCGGCAGGGAGCGCGCCCTGCGCGTGCCAGGCCACGGCGGCGGTGCTGCACGCGTGCGCTGGCAAGGGAGACGGCCACGCGGAGCTACCAGATGGCTTGGGCGGCGCTGAACGGCGTTCTGCCGTGGTGTGCCTTCTGTCGGCCGCCACTGGAGGTCCCGACGCCGCAGAAGACGCCGGCGGGGGCGGGCCAGCGAGCCACCAACGCCAGGAACCGGCCAAGCACGCGTGTGAAGCTCCGGACAAGAGGGAGGGGCTGCGAGCATCTAGCCAAGGGCACTGTGAGCGCGTGACCGAAGCCTGACGAAGAAACGACGCTGCACTCTGAACTTTTCTGATTTTTTCTGAAAATGCAAGGAACAGTGCAGCTCAGGTGTTCGACAGAATGTTTCTGGCATCTAGGGATTTTTCCTAGAGCTGAAATTTGGTGGAGTGGCTTCTCATTGCTCCAGTAGGCTGCATGATTTTTGGTGGAATTTTTGGAGGAGTGTAGATATGAATTTCACCAAATTTGGCAAATCTGGTCCAAACTTGCAGTGAGTGAAATTTGAAATTTTTGAAAAGAAGAAGAGTGGATCAAGATGGTTCTAGGTTGTGGGTACTAAAGACAATCCAGGGAAGTTGGTTTGGGATAAAGACTCAAAGGAAAAATGGTACTTGCTTTGAAAATCACTTAGGCTCAAAATGAATGGCAGAAAAGTTTTGGGAGATAAAAATAATTGAAATAAAATCCAAAACTTGTTTGGACTTGTTGAGATAGAGAAGTTAGATTGTCCAAAGGTGGAGGGAGGGGTTTTGAGAAGTTTTAAGGAGACATGGTAAAACCATGGGTGGATTCAAAAAGAAAGAAGTCCCAAAACTCCTAGGGTTTCTTTATTTTCTTTTTTTTGAAAATAAATAAGTTTGAGAGGGTAACAACCAGAAGGAAAAGCTCCCAAAAACTTCAACACCAAATTTGAAAGGGAAAAGAAAATCCTTGCCAAAGGAAAGGAAGTTTTTAAGAGGAAGGATTTTTGGAAAAGAAATTTTTAAAAGCTCTCTTTTAATAAAAATTCAACAAAGCTTTTGATGAAAACCAATTAAAAAATTTGGAGTGTCACACCACATCCCGCCGGAGCCCGCATCTCGCCGCCACCAGCGCCGCAAACCGCCGGCGCCGCCTTCTGTCGCCGCCGCCGCTGCATCTCCTCCGCCCGCGCCGACCGCATGCTGCCGCCGCCGCAGACCACCACGTCGCCGCTGCGTAGCGCCACCGCCGACGCCCCGCTCGCCGGAGCCGTCCGCTGCCGCTCGGCGGACCTACCATACCCGCCGGTTCTCGCCGGTTTTTTTGCCGACCCGACGGTTTCGTCGAACCGCCCGAATCGGTAATAAAACCGACCGGTTTTCATTTCGTTTTTTTTTGTAAAACCTGTTATTTTTATTTACTAGCTATTTTTGCGAACGTTCACTGTTTAGATCTCCTTAGCAAACGGTTTTCGTCGGTTTAGGTTCTGTAGTGAGCGTTCGCTCGACAGTTTTTTTTTCTTTTTAATTTCGGCCAGGGACGCATCCGTGAATATTTTCTTTGCAGATCAGCCCCTCGTTTTCAAACGGCTTTAACTTTTACTCGTTAGTCCAAATCCAATGAAACCAACGCTCACGTCTTCGTTATGATCTGCTCTATCCAGATAAACAACTTAAACATGTTTTTGGAAAAGTTTAAAATTTGAATTAGATCAGATTTGTATTCAAACTTCGTTTGATCATAACTTGAGTTTCGTAGCTCCGTTTGAGTTGATTCTTTTTGCAAATCGAAGCTCTTGACCTAAACTTTCTGATAAGGACAAATTCATATAATTTTGGTACTGTTAGAAATTGTTTTATGTTGCAAGAGTTATTTGCTTGGTTTTGATCTTTTTCGAATTGTCTTCTTCGATCTTTCTGATCTTTTGAGTGATTTCTTATGTGTGGTTACTATTGCTTGCTTACGATAGATTGACCGGAGTGTGACGAGTAGAACTATCAAGAGTTATGAGTGTGAATCATCTTCATCAACATTGCAGGCAAGTTCACACTTTGATCATATCCCCTTCATACCCAGTTTTTATTGCATTAGATCAAACCTCAAACATTGTATGATTAGGATCTAATTAAATTGTGGGATGGGAAGTAGTTGAGGTAGTACCTATTACCTGTTTGTTATCAAACCCTTGTGAGTTACTATTACGTTATGCTTATAGTGCCAGGCTATGCTCGTAGACGTGGATTGGGTTTTGAGAGTATCCATGACAGATGTGAGATTGTTAATTAATGGTTTACTTAAGGTGGCAACTTAAACAAACATCTGGGTGGATTGAGGCACCTGGTTATTCCAGGATTGCCTGTCTAGGCACCTGGGTAGACCAAGATTGCCTGTTTTTTTTATGGACCGCCACCCAGGCTCAAAGGGATCATGAGATTATTCATACTAGAAACTTCCGTGTGCAGCCACAAGCTATTATGGGCTCAAGCATAGTTGATTAAGTCGTGCGAACTCTTACAGGGTAGACTAGCAGATGTAGGGGAAAGTAGGTGGAGCGGTCTATCTATCATAAGGTGCTGGCGCTTCTGAAAGACTATGCCTCGGTCATCCGTCTTCTCAAACACCATGTAGTGTGAGAAACCAAATGGAGGCGATCGAGTCTTGTGGGGAAAAGTGCGCAAAACTCTGCAGAGTGTATAAACTAATCATGATTAGTCGTGTTCCCAGTTATGGACAACTTGAGTATCTAGTACCAGGATTATCCTATTGATCTCATCATGTTACTTTAAATGAATATTGTTGGGTTTAATGATGTTACTTAATTGGGATTGAGAATGCTGTCAACCATTCTCAATGTTCAACAACCACCATGATAGTTAAATAAAATCTATTTCTTTGCAGTAGGGAAAAATTGGCTTTTCGCAAAAACCTTATAACCGTAGAGCTTTTCCACCAGCCAAATATGCATGTAGTGACAGCCATTGTTCATCATTCTCTATGGTGTGAATTTGCCAGTACATTCAATGTATTGACCCTTTGTGGCCACAATGTCTCATGTTGCAGGATTTCTTACAACGAGTAAGTGATACGTTAGGGTTACGATTTCTACACTCAACTTTGCCGTTGGTGTTGATGGGAATCCACAACCTTGTTACTTCCGCTTTTTGGATTGAGGTAATAGTATTTATGTTACTTTTACATGTGATTTACCTCTGTTATAAATCCTCGAATACTGTGTGTGTCAGCATACCGATCCAGGGATGACACTTAAGCATAGAGACTTGATCCATTCCGGTCGGGTCGCTACATAAATCCTCAATATTTGTTTATTTTGGGAAAGTCATTTTATTCCCTCTCTCATATTTTTGTAATAGAAATAATTGCTAATAAAATAATTAAAATCAAATGATCCTATTCTCAAAATTTGAGAAAACTCAAATATGAAAATAACGAAATCCCCAACTCTCTCCGTGGGTCCTTGAGTTGCGTAGAAATTTCTGGGATCAAACCAAAAGCAAAATAAAATATGATATGAAATGATGATCTAATGTATAACATTCCAAATTGAAAATTGGGGATGTTACATTTCCAAACTCCGGTAAACAAGGCCCTCATTGCTGAAAGGGAGCACAAGCTTGTGCATGACAACAAGCCTGCTAGTAATGATCACAAGCATAAGTTTGAACCTAAGAAGGATGGCCAGCCAATGTAGAAGGCTTGTACTTGGCAGCAGACTCAGGTGGAGTACAAACCGAATTGGCAGCAGAATGTTAACAAGACCACTACTCAAGTCAAGAATGTCGTAACCAGCCCGGTGCAAGAAGAATGTCATCGCAACAATTCGTGTTTCAATTGTGGATAAACCGGACATTATGCAAGACAGTGTCCCAAGAACGACAAGACGAATGTTCCATTCAGGCCGCAAGTCAACCATATGGGGCCGTACCCTGTACAACGAACCATCCAAGGGCAAGTTCATCACCTCTGCACAGACGAAGCCCAAGAGGACCCCGAAGTCGTCATTGGTATGTTTCCTATTAATAACATACCTGCAATAATTTTATTTGACTCTGGGCTTCCCACCCTTTTATTTCGTGGAGTTTTGTTGCCCATTTTTTTCCTTGTTCGATTTTGAGAAAGAATATGCTGGTACAATCCCCGGGATCCTTGCTCAGGAGCAATCTGGTCTGTCGTAATTTGGAAATTGATATCAAAGGAGTCTGTTTTCCAACTTCCTTGATAGTCATCGAGCCTGCCAAATTGGATATTATTTTGGGAATGAATGGGTTGACCCAATATCAAGTATGCATCAACTGTGTGACCAGAGAAGTCACCTTGACAAGTCAGGAAGGTCGAACTACAAAATTCTATGCCCGCAGAAGCATACCCAAGAAAGAAATGGTCTTCACTGCTGTAGCTGAAGAATTGGGATTAATTCCTGTGGTCAGTGAACTTCCAGATGTATTCCCCGAGGAATTGCCAGGAATGCCGCCAGACCGAGAGCTTGAGTTTGCAATTGATCTTGTGCTCGGGATCGCACCGCTATACAAGAAGTATTATCGGATGCCTTCGTATGAATTATTGGAATTAAAGAAACAACTTGATGAGATGCTCTAGAAAGGTTATATCCATCCAAGATCTTCACCATGGGGATCACCCGCAATAGTTGTGGACAAGAAAGACGGTAGTCTCCGGATGTGTGTGGATTACCGTCGGCTGAATGATGTCACTGTCAAGAACAAATATCCACTACCAAGGATTGATGATTTATTTGATCAACTCAGTGGGGCAAAAGTATTATCCAAGATTGATTTGAGGACCAGATACCACCAGCTCTAGATCAAGAAGGAAGATATTCCTAAGACCGTCGGTGGAAACGACACCTATGGGATTGATGTCTACCACACAACCTTCTTCTTGTAGACGTTGTTGGGCCTCCAAGTGCAGAGGTTTCTAGGACAGTAGCAAATTTCCCTCAAGTGGATGACCTAAGGTTTATCAATCCGTGGGAGGCGTAGGATGAAGATGGTCTCTCTCAAGCAACCCTGCAACCAAATAACAAAGAGTCTGTTGTGTCCCCAACACACCCAATACAATGGTAAATTGTATAGGTGCACTAGTTCGGCAAAGAGATGGTGATACAAGTGGTATATGGATAGTAGATATGGGTATTTGTAATCTAAAAATATAAAAAAGCAAGGTAACTAATGATAAAAGTGAGCGTAAACACTAGTAGAAAACAGGGCTTTGGTCCAGGCCGGGTCAGCCCATTAGTCCCGGTTCAGTCCAGAACTGGGACCAATGGTGGCATTGGTCCCGGTTTGTGAGCCCAGGGGGGCGGCCGGGCCACGTGGGCCATTGGTCCCGGTTCATCTGGACCTTTTGGTCCCAGTTGGTGGGATGAACCGGGACCAATGGGCCTCGCTCCTGGCCCACCACCATTGGTCCCGGTTGGTGGCTTGAACCGGAACCAAAGGCTCCCCTTTGGTCCCGGTTCATGCCACCAACCGGGACCAATGAAGTGCCTATATATACCCCCTCGCGTAAGAGCAGAGCACACTGCTCTGTTTTTTTCTGGCCGAGGGGGAGAGGGCTTGGCAGTGCTCTAGCTCACCTCCTATGCACACAAGGTGTTCGATGGAATGCCCGAGCCACACTACTTAAGCTTTCTCCTCTCCAAGCTTGACCTCCAAGCTCCATTTTCCACAATATTTGTCTAGGTTTAGCGGTCCGTCACGCCCCGTCCCCGTCTTCACCGCCGTCGATCACCCGCGCCGAGCTCATCGCCGGCACCACCGTGGTGAGCCTCTTGTTCTTATCTTCTTTCTGAAAGTAAAAATATTCTTACTTGTATGTTTACATAGATACTTGTATTATTTTCTTACTTTTATTATTGCATCTTATATAGTGCGATGGTTTTGGTATCCGCCCCCGTCGGCCCTCGTCCTGTCTATGATTCGGATGTGGTATATATATTATCTTTATAACTATTGGTTCATTTATTGTTTATGAAAATTATGCCGACCAACGTGACATAGATTTTATTTATGTAGGATGTATGTGAATCGGAAATGCCAACCGACCCTATTGTAGAGAGGTTAAATTTAGTTGAAGAAGAAACCAATTTGTTGAAGGAAAAAATAAAAAAATTGAGGAGGAGAACATGATATTGGAGTTGCATGTTGCGGATGTCATCGATGATCACAAGATCAAGATGGATGCAATGCGCTTGAAGATAAGAAAGATTAGAAAATATGCCATTCATACCGAGGCTTGGTATCATTATGCCATTGGATCAATTGTTACCTTGGTTGCGATTATGATCGCATTTGTTTTCGCATTGAAATGTTTTACATAGTTTCAATGTATGGTTTAATTAATTAGATGCTCTGGAGAGCTATATGTTGTTAGATGAGAACTTCTATTAATTTGGACACTTAATTATATATAATGCATGCAGATGAACCGGCAATGGATGTACGGTGACAGACACACCTGCGAGTACATTAAGGGCGTGCATGAGTTTCTCGATGCGGCTGAGGCAAACAAGCAGAATGGTTTTATGTGTTGTCCATGCACTGAATGTGGGAATACGAGGTCTTACTCTAACCGGAAAATCCTTCTCTCCCACCTGCTTTACAAGGGTTTCATGTCACACTATAATGTTTGGACGAGGCACGGAGAAATAGGGGTTATGATGGAAGACGGCGAAGAAGAAGAGTATGATGACAACTATGTGCCCCCTGAATACGGTGATGCTGCAACGGGGGGAGCTGGTGAAGATCAAGAGGAACCAGACGATGTGCCCAATGATGCTGCACCGGGTGAAGCTGCTGAAGATCAAGAGGAACCAGACGATGTGCCCGATGATGATGATCTCCACCGGATCATTGTCGATGCAAGGACGCAATGCGAAAGTCAAAAGGAGAAGCTGAAGTTCGATCGCATGTTAGAGGATAACAAAAAAGGGTTGTACCCCAATTGCGAAGATGGCAACACAAAGCTCGGTACCATACTGGAATTGGTGCAGTGGAAGGCAGAGAATGCTGTGGCTGACAAAGGATTTAAGAAGCTACTGAAAATATTGAAGAAGAAGCTTCCAAAGGATAACGAATTGCCCGACAGTACATACGCAGCAAAGAAGGTTGTATGCCCTCTAGGATTGGAGGTGGAGAAGATACATGCATGCCCTAATGACTTCATCCTCTACCGCGGTGCATACAAGGATCTGAACGCATGCCCGGTATGCAGTGCATTGCGGTATAAGATCAGACGAGATGACCCTGGTGATGTTGACGGCGAGCCCCCCAGGAAGAGGGTTCCTGCAAACGTGATGTCGTATTCTCCTATAATACCACAGTTGAAACGTCTGTTTAGAAACGAAGAGCATGCCAAGTTGATGCGATGGCACCGTGAGAACCAAAAGAAAGATGGGAAGTTGAGAGCACCCGCTGACGGGTCGCAGTGGAGAAAAATCGAGAGAAAGTACTGGGATGAGTTTGCAAAGGACCCAAGGAATGTATGGTTTGCTTTAAGCGCGGATGGCATTAATCCTTTTGGGGAGCAGAGCAGCAATCTCAGCACCTGGCCCGTGACTCTATGTATGTATAACCTTCCTCCTTGGATGTGCATGAAGCGGAAGTTCATTATGATGCCAGTTCTCATCCAAGGCCCTAAGCAACCCAGCAACGACATTGATGTGTACCTAAGGCCATTAGTTGAAGAACTTTTACAGATGTGGAATGGAAATGGTGTACGTACGTGGGATGAGCACAGACAAGAGGAATTTAACCTTAAGGCGTTACTGTTCATGACCATCAACAATTGGCCCGCTCTCAGTAACCTTTCAGGACAGACAAACAAAGGATACCACGCATGCACGCACTGTTTAGATGACACTGAAAGTATATACCTGGACAAATGCAGGAAGAATGTGTACCTGGGCCATCGTCGATTTCTTCCGACCAACCATCAATGTCGAAAGAAAGGCAAGCATTTCAAAGGCGAGGCAGATCACCGGAAGAAGCCCGCCATGCGTACCGGTGATCACGTACTTGCTATGGTCAATGATTTACACGTAATCTTTGGAAAGGGTCCCGGTGGACTAGTTGTTCCGAATGACGCTGAGGGACACGCACCCATGTGGAAGAAGAAATCTATATTTTGGGACCTACCCTACTGGAAAGACCTAGAGGTCCGCTCTTCAATCAACGTGATGCACATGACGAAGAACCTTTGCGTGAACCTGCTAGGCTTCTTACGCGTGTATGGGAAGACAAAAGATACACCTGAGGCACAGGAGGACCTGCAATGTTTGCACGAAAAAGACGGCATGCCTCTGAAGCAGTATAAAGGTCCTGCCAGCTATGCTCTTATGAAAGAAGAGAAAGAAATCTTCTTTGAATGCCTGCTCAGTATGAAGGTCACGACTGGCTTCTCGTCAAATATAAAGGGAATAATAAATATGCCAGAGAAAAAGTTTCAGAACCTAAAGTCTCATGACTGCCACGTGATTATGACGCAACTGCTTCCGGTTGCATTGAGGGGGCTTCTACCGGAAAACGTCCGATTAGCCATTATGAAGCTATGTGCATTCCTCAATGCAATCTCTCAGAAGGTGATCGATCCAGAAATCGTACCAAGGCTAAGGAGTGATGTGGCGCAATGTCTTGTCAGTTTCGAGCTGGTGTTCCCACCATCCTTCTTCAATATCATGACGCACGTCCTAGTTCATCTAGTCGACGAGATTGTCATCCCGGGGCCCGTATTTCTACACAATATGTTCCCCTTTGAGAGGTTCATGCGAGTCCTAAAGAAATATGTCTATAACCGCGCTAGGCCAGAAGGAAGCATCTCCATGGGCCATCAAACAGAGGATGTTATCGGGTTTTGTGTTGACTTCATTCCTAGCCTTAAGAACATAGGTCTCCCTAAATCGCAGTATGAGGGGAGACTGACTGGAAAAGGCACTCCTGGAAGTGACTCAATAATATGCAGGGACGGATATTCTTGGTCTTAAGCACACTACACAGTTATACAAAACTCTACCTTGGTGACCCCGTATGTCGATGAACACAAGAACAGTCTGTGCTCCAAACACCCGGAGCAGTGCGACGACTGGATTACATGTGAACACATCAGGACTTTCAGCAGTTGGTTGGAAACACGTCTCAGAGGTGACAACACTGTTTGTGATGAGTTGTACTTGTTGTCCAGGGGACCATCTTTGACTGTATTGACTTACAAAGGATACGAGATAAATGGGAATACATTTTACACGATCGCCCAAGATCAAAAGAGCACCAACCAAAACAGCGGTGTCCGCTTTGATGCAGCAACCGAGAGCGGAAAGGACACATATTATGGGTACATAGTGGACATATGGGAACTTGACTACGGACCTGATTTTAAGGTCCCTTTGTTTAAGTGCAAATGGGTCAATCTGTCAGGCGGCGGGGTACAGGTAGACCCACAGTACGGAATGACAACAGTGGATCTGAAAAATCTTGGGTACACTAACGAACCGTTCATCCTAGCCAATGATGTGGCACAGATTATCTATGTGAAGGACATGTCTACCAAACCGAGAAAAAGAAAAGATAAGGAAGTGAATACATCATACGATGAGCCAAAGCGCCACATAGTTCTTTCAGGAAATAGGGACATCCTGGGAGTGGACGGCAAGACAGACATGTCTGAAGATTATGAAAAGTTTCATGAAATTCCTCCCTTCAATGTCAAGGCTGACCCAAGCATCCTGATAGACGATGAAGATTATCCATGGTTACGGCGCAATAAGCAAATGACACAAGAGAAGAAAAAGTGAAGAATTTCTCCTGCAACTATTATGATGATACCATGCCAACTTTGTAATAGATGATCTTTCGTCCGAAACCCTGATACTTCGAAAGAGATTGTCCGTTTTGTACACGAAGTGCATCCAGTTTTTGCCGTAACCATCTCAACTTTGTTGCACATGCTATGTGGGTGAAATGATGATACCATGCCAACTTTCAACCTTTTCGGAGTTCATTTGAAATGCTTTTCAATTTCAGGGTCTTATAGCTCAAAAAAATCAGTAAATGCATGAAAAATAACAAATGAAGTCAGAAAGGGTTTCAAATTGATGATGTGGCTTTGAATGGTGCATTTTGAACACAGAAAAAATATGGAGTTCAAATAAGTTCAAGAAAATGAAATCCCTTTGTAACAGATGATCTTTCGTCCGAAACCCTGATACTTCGAAAGAGATTGTCCGTTTTGTACACGAAGTGCATCCAGTTTTTGCCGTAACCATCTCAACTTTGTTGCACATGCTATGTGGGTGAAATGATGATACCATGCCAACTTTCAACCTTTTCGGAGTTCATTTGAAATGCTTTTCAATTTCAGGGTCTTATAGCTCAAAAAATCAGTAAATGCATGAAAAATAACAAATGAAGTCAGAAAGGATTGAAAATTAATGATGTGGCTTTGAATGGTGCATTTTGAACACAGAAAAAATATGGAGTTCAAATAAGTTCAAGAAAATGAAATCCCTTTGTAACAGATGATCTTTCGTCCAAAACCCTAATACTTCGAAAGAGATTGTCCGTTTTGTACATGAAGCGCATCTAGTTTTTGCCATAACCATCTCAACTTTGTTGCACATGCTATGTTGGTGAAATGATGATACCATGCCAACTTTCAACCTTTTCGGAGTTCATTTGAAATGCTTTTCAATTTCAGGGTCTTATAGCTCAAAAAAAATCAGTAAATGCATGAAAAATAACAAATGAAGTCAGAAATGGTTGAAAATTGATGATGTGGCTTTGAATGGTGCATTTTGAACACAGAAAAAAATATGGAGTTCAAATAATTTCAAGAAAATGAAATCCCTTTGTAACAGATGATCTTTCGTCCGAAACCCTGATACATCGAAAGAGATTGTCCGTTTTGTACACGAAGTGCATCCAGTTTTTGCCTTAATCATCTCAACTTTGTTGCACATGCTATGTGGGTGAAATGATGATACCATGCCAACTTTCAACCTTTTCGGAGTTCATTTGAAATGCTTTTCAATTTCAGGGTCTTATAGCTAAAAAAATCAGTAAATGCATGAAAATAACAAATGAAGTCAGAAAGGGTTGAAAATTGATGATGTGGCTTTGAATGTTGCATTTTGAACACAAAAAAAATATGGAGTTCAAATAAGTTCAAGAAAATGAAATCCCTTTGTAACAGATGATCTTTCGTCCGAAACCCTGATACTTCGAAAGAGATTGTCCGTTTTGTACACGAAGTGCATCTAGTTTTTGCCGTAACCATCTCAACTTTGTTGCACATGCTATGTGGGTGAAATGATGATACCATGCCAACTTTCAACCTTTTCGGAGTTCATTTGAAATGATTTTCAATTTCAGGGTCTTATAGCTCAAAAAAATCAGTAAATGCATGAAAAATAACAAATGAAGTCAGAAAGGGTTGAAAATTGATGATGTGTCTTTGAATGGTGCATTTTGAACACTGAAAAAATATGGAGTTCAAATAAGTTCAATAAAATGAAATCCCTTTGTAACAGATGATCTTTTGTCCGAAACCCTGATACTTCGAAAGAGATTGTCCGTTTTGTACACGAAGTGCATCCAGTTTTTGCCGTAACCATCCCAACTTTGTTGCACATGCTATGTGGGTGAAATGATGATACCATGCCAACTTTCAACCTTTTCGGAGTTCATTTGAAATGCTTTTCAATTTCAGGGTCTTATAGCTCAAAAAAGCAAAAGGAATCAACTAAAAAGTTTTTATAAACCTCTAGTATTTTTGAAACTAAACTTATATAAAATTTATGCAACTTAAATTCAGAAAGTATTTTTTGTTCAACATATTAATAGCAAAAAGAATTTAATAGAAAAAAATAACAAAATTTGTTTTTGATTAGAACAGATATTAAAAATAACCTAAAATTACCAAATAGAGTATAATGATAAAACATTGTAATATTAAGTAGCAGGAAAAAGAATCACTCAAAAAATCTAACTTCATAGTAAAGTTATTCATAAACTAGTGATTCACATACATTTTAAAACTATAAGTATTTAGTACAAATAAAAAAATAAAAAGCAAAAAATAAAACAAAAGAAGAAAAAAAAATTCAAAATTTAAAACTAATGGCACTAACAGAAAGTTTATAATTTTTGTGACCTAAAAGCAAAAAGAAATCACTAAAAAACTATAAGTATTTAGTACAAATAAAAAAAGCAAAAAAAGAAAACAAAAGAAGAAAACAAAAAAATCAAATTTTAAAACTAATGGCACTAACAGAAAGTTTATAATTTTTATGACCTAAAAGCAAAAAGAAATCACTAAAAAACTATAAGTATTTAGTACAAATAAAAAAATAAAAAGCAAAAAAGAAAACAAAAGAAGAAAACAAAAAAATGCCACCTACTAGGCCTCCACAGCCTGAATACGACTAGAAACCCTTACATGGGCCAGGATTCAGGCCCACAGAAGGCCCAGGAGGCCCACTAGGCATAGCAATGCACAGATTAGGCCCGTAAGCCTGCAATAGAGAGGAGCTCGAGAGGGATGTGGCAGCGAGGCTTATAAACCACTCCGAGCCCCTCTCAACTAGCGAGGTGGGACTAAACTTACGACCGCACCGTGCCAGCACAGGGCGTTTGGTCTCGGTTGGTAGCACCAACCGGGACTAAAGGGGTGCATTGGTACCGGTTCGTAACACAAACCGGGACGAATGCCCCCCTTTAGTCCCGGTTGGTGCGACCAACCGGGACCAAACGCCTCTGCTTCCCGCCCTTTGGGCTGCCGAAAAGAGGCCTTTGGTCCCGGTTTGTAGCACCAACTAGGACATAGGTGCGCATTCGTCCCGGTTCGTGCGACGAACCGGGACCATAGGTTCGCCTATATAAGCCCACACTTGCGAAAATTTCGCCAACTGCTCCATTCCCCATCACCGACGCCGCCAGGCTGCTCGTCCTCCTCGTCGTCGTCGCCACGCCCTGCCCCATCCCCGCGTGCTTGCCGTCGCCGCGCTCTGCCCCGTCACCGTCGCCGCGCCCTGTCGCTGTCGCCGTCGCCGTGCCCTTCCCCGTCGCCGTCGCCGCGCCCCGTCGCCGTCGCTGGCCGCCCTGCCCCGAGCCCGCTGCCGTCCGCCCTACCCCGAGCCCCGCCTCCTCGTCCCCGTCGTCGTGTGCCGCCCCGAGCCCACCGCCGTCCCCGTCGTCGTGTGCCACCCCGAGCCCGTCGTCCCCGTCACCGTGTGCTGCGCGCCCTGCGCACGCCGTCCCCGTCGCCGGCATCCCCGGGCCCACCGTCCTCCTTCCCGTCGCTGGCCTCCTCTCCCCGTCGCCGCCCGCCCCCAGTGAGCTCCCCCATTTCCCATCCCCGTCGCCGACGACGCCACCCATTGCCGCCGTTGCTCTCTGTTTATATGCAAAAGTTACATTTTTAGAAAATCATCTATATATGTTCATATATGCAAAAGTTCTATATGAATGTGGCTCTATGTATGTTCATGGAAAATAATTTTGCTCGATGATCTTTTTGTTCACGATGTTCATATAATTTTTTTCATGTATGTATGAATGTCGATATGAATTGTACCTATGATGTTTTTTTATTCATAGATGAATATGTATGTGGATATGTATGTGTATGTGGCTATGTGAATATGCAAATAAGAGGGGATGAAGAAGATGATATATTTTCTTATTCGTGGGTGTGTCAAGAGGGTCGTCGATAACTTTAGTGCATTTTAGGTTATTTTCATTTTAGGTCATTTTAGGTCGTGGGTGTGTCGAGAGGGAGGCCGAGGTGTCGAGGGTCATCGAACATGAGAGGGGGGATGATAGATGATGATGAGGGGGGGGAGGGGAACGTCGGACATTCATGAGAGAGGCGGGGAAGAAGGGGAAGAAGAGGGAGAAGAAGAGGAGAGGAAGTCTTCTCCTCTATTCTTTCTTCTCTTCTTTTTTCTTCTTCTTCCTATATGTATTAGTATTTTTATTTAGGTTGTTAATTAGTAGATATTAATTTTGTTCATATATGTATGGATGCATGTGATATGTATGTATGTATGTATGTATCGGGTATGTCGTTGTCGATATACCCCCTACCCGATAACTTTGACATGAGGGGGTCGAGAGGGGGTCTTGGGTCGCCGAGGGGTCGAGGGTCGTCGAACATGAGAGGAAGAAGAGGATAAAAAAGAAGAGGAAGAAGAAAAAAAAGAGGAGAAGAAAGAATAGAGGAGAAGATCTCCTCTATTCTTTCTTCTCCTCTCTTTTTTCTTCTCCCTCTTCTTTTTTATCATTGAAGCATTGTCGAGGCCACCCCAAACCCTAGAGAAGCAGCGTCGAGTCCACCCCAAACCCTAGAGAAGCAGCGTTGAGGCCACTAATTAATATTAGTTCTACGTTTGCCACTAATATATCCATCTGTCATGTTTGAATAATAATTGCCATGTTGTCAATATTTGTAGAAACTATGGACACCGCCCGAGATGAAGTAGAAGAAGAGTTGTTGGGGACATAATCGCACGAGGAAGTGATGCCGTCGTATCATTGTTTCTCAACGACACCGATGGTCTGGAAGCAGCTGGCTATGATTATGATGGCTCCGGTGACCTAATGCCGGTGCAAGAAGGAGACCATGAGGACGGCTCCGGTGACCCAATGCCGGTGCAAGAAGGAGACCGTGATGACGTCTCCGGTGACCGAACCAAGTCCGGCCAGGTATATATATTAGTTAAGCTTCTGCTGACTAGCTAATTGATGCATTCATTGTTTTGGTATGTACACATATTAATTAAGTCTTTGTTCTTTTTTCTAGCCCTCCGGATCGAGCACAACTTCGGTAAAGAGACGAGGCCCGAAGAAAAAGTTGAGCTCGGATGAAAAGTTTGAGATCATAGCAATCGCGCCCGACGACCAATCGATTGAACCCCTCCAGACAAAGAGCGCATTTGTTGCTCAGTGCGGGGTTTTGGTTAGGGACAAGATCCTGATCAACATCCAGCAATGGTTAAAGCCGGCTACAGAAGACCCTGAGGTGTCTTATGTCAATGATATGCAAAAAAATGATCTTTGGACTGAGCTGAAGTCAAATTTCACCCTACCGCCAGAGGATGATCCAAAGAAGCCAGTTAAAGAGCAATTAATCAAGTCTTTTGCTCTTAAGAGGATGGCAGAACTATTCAGGAGGTGGAAGAAAGAGCTGAATAAGTTTGTCGAAAATAAAGAGACACCAGAATTCAAGGGCAGATATGAGAAGATCAGAGATCACTGGCCCGCATTTGTGGCCCACAAGACATCGAAAAAGAGTAAGAAGATGTCGGCGACAAACAAGCAAAATGCTGCGAAGAAGAAGCATCACCATCGCACAGGGTCAGGTGGCTACCTCGTAGCTCGGCCTAAGTGGGCCAAGACTGAGAATGATCTGGTTGAAAAAGGGATCGAACCAGAGACAATTAACTGGCCAGACCGTTGCCGGACTTGGTTCTTCGGGGCTGGCGGAACCATGGACCCTGTAACAGGGAAGTGCATTTGGACGAACGATCAAGTGGACATACCAGTCAGGAATCTTCAGCAGTATATCGAAGCAGCGCAGCAAGGGACATTCTTTCCAGACAGAGAGAACGACGAGCTCACAATGGCCCTCAGGAATCCCGAGCACCCTGGAGGGACACGAGGCACGCCAGGCTCCATTCCGTGGAAGGTTGGGTTTCCGGACACAGGCGGTTACAAATCCTAGGAGAGGAGGAAAAAATTGCAGCAGACCCAAATGCAGGTGTAAGTGCATCTAGTGCCACCCCTAGTTGGTTTTGGAGTATTGACGACAAACCTAGTTGAGGGACTATTGTGTTTGTGAGAATTGCAGGATAACACAGGTAGAAGTCCCTCATTGATTCGGTTTTACTACCAGAGATGACCCCTAAAAATGTATGAAGACATTGAAGTCAAAGGTGGTATATGAAGATATTCACATTGAAGACTATGACAAGAGAAGACACGATATGAAGCCTATGGAGCTCGAAGACTTAGATCTTTCGTAGTTCTTTTTCTTTTGTGTTGAGTCATAGGAACCACCGTACTGTTAAGTGGGGTCCAAGAGAACCAGTCAGAATGACTGAAGTGATGCCTAAATCAAAAACCTATGTCTTCGAGTGAAGACTATGAAAGCGAATCTTGTCCAGAGTCGGACAAGTCAGCTTTGCTTGTAGCCCAAGTAAAGTTGCCGCGTGAGTTTGAAATCTGACCATTGGGACACGTGTCAGTTCCTTAGTGACCCAGGGTCATTTCGGACAAATCAGGTCGGGTTGCCAAGTGGCTATAAATAGCCCACCCCCTACAACCATAAACGGTTGGCTGCTCAGATAGAAAGTACGGCTTTTGTCGTTTGAGAGCAACCCACCTCGAAGCCTTTGAGAGAGAATTCCTTGTGAGGATAAAAGCCCTAACCACCAGAGCCAGAGAGAATTGGGCATCACTTAAGTCTTCTTGTCTGTGTGATCTGAAGACTTTTTACACTTGAGGACTGTGCATCCTCCAGCCGGTTAGGCGTCGCGTTCTGAGCTTCCAAGAGACATTGTGGATTGCCAGTGAACGAAGTCTGTGAAGGTTTGGGAGTCTACCTTGAAGACTTACCAAAGTGATTCGGCGAGGTCTACCTGACCTTAGCTCAAGGAGAATACGGTGAGGACTGGGTGTCCTGAGCTGCGTGTTCAGGACTGGGTGTCTAGGACTGTGTGTCCTAAGGTTTAAATACCTAGCCGCTCCAACCAGACGTACAGTTGTCACAGCAACTGGAACTGGTCCAACACATCATTGTCTTCAACGAGTCACTGGTTTCATCTTCACTTCCTTTTACTTACTGATTACTCATTGTGAAGTCATTGCATGTCTGTTCTATCTTTTGTCTTCACAACGTGAGTGTATGATCTGTTTGGCTTCATAATATCTTCCTACCTGATCCTTATTACACTACAGCTATTTGTCACTGTGCTTTCACTCTGTTGATACTTGACCATGGCTTGCCTAGTGTAGTCTAACTTCCGCTGCATAGTAATAGGCATGTCTCTACTGTTTGTCTTCATAACTTCCACGTTTTGAAGACTTTCATAAAAATCGCCTATTCACCCCCCCTCTAGTCGATATAACGCACTTTCAATTGGTGTCAGAGCAAGGTGCTCCCTTGTTCTGTGTGATTCGGTTTAACCACCTGGAGTTTTAGCTATGTCGACTGCAGGGATAATTAAAGTCTCCGCTGCGTGCCCCGTCTTCGATGGAACTGAATATCCCTACTGGAATAATAAGATGCGTATGCATCTTGAAGCCATTGACGTTGACCTATGGTATGTCGTCGAGAACGGCGTTCCCAAGGCTGGAGAAGGTGTCACTGCTGCTGATGTCAAGAAATTCGTTCAACTGGACTCTACTGCCAAGAATATCATCTGCGGTCATCTGACCAAAGGACAGTATGGCCGTGTGAGTGCTTTGAAGACATCCAAGCTAGTCTGGGACTGGCTCTCCAAGGTCAATGAAGGCATCTCAACCCAGAGAGATCAGAGAATCAGTGTTCTTCGCAACCTCTTCAACCGCTTCAAGCGAAATGACAATGAGAATGTCCAGCACACATTTGATCGACTTACTGACCTCACAAATGAGCTTCAAGCCCTCGGTGCCACTGAGATTACCAAACACGAAATCGTCAAGACGCTGCTAAGATCACTTGATAGTTCGTTTGACATCCTGGCCCTGATGATTCAAGAACGTCCTGATTTCAAGACACTCGATCCGTCTAGCATACTTGAGAGGCTCAACACACATGAGTTTCAGCTTTCGGAGAAAAGAGAGATCTACGGTCCAAACTATGGGCGAACTCGTGCCTTGAAGGCAAAAGCTGTCTCCTCATCTGAAGAAGAATCTGACAGCAGTTCTGATGACCCTGAAGACATTGGAAGGGAACTTGCTATGCTTGTCAAGAAGTTCCAAAAATTCACCAAGAAGAAAGGCTTCAGAAAGTCTTCCCGATCAAGTTCAAGGAATGATGAAGCTCCTGCTCATGACTACAAGAAGAAAACATGTCACAAGTGCAAGAAACTTGGCCACTTCATTTTTGAGTGTCCACAGTGGGACAATGAGAACAAAAAGAAGAAGAAGAGCAAGGAATATGACTCTGACGACAAGAAGAAGAAGAAATACTCAAAGTCTTCTTCCAAGTCTTCCTCAAAGTCTTCATCACACAAGAAGAGCTCATCTGGCAAGGCACGTGCGTTTGTTGGCAAGGAAATGGATTCAGAGGAGGAGTCTGCTTCTGAGGAGGCGTAGGTGGAGTCTGAGGAGGAATCCGACTCAGGCGTCGCAAGTCTGGCTACAGCATACGTTGCCAAGTCCATCTTCAACACTGAAGATAATGACTTCATCACCGACACTGATGCAAATGACAAGGACTACTCCGCTTCTACCTACTGCTTCATGGCTCGCGGTGCCAAGCTAAACACACGCACTACTCACTATCAAACATCTAGTGACGATGACTCTGATTGTGGTTCAAAACCTAGCTACAAAACACTTGCTAAAATTGCAACTAAACAACAGAAAGCTATGGAACATATTCAAAAACTGTTAGACAGAAGCGATGATCTATTAGGTGCTGAAATGACTCGATCTGAATCCTTAATTGAAGACATAAAAAATCTTCACGTTAAGTATCAGGAACTTGAAAGTCGTCATGAAACTCTCTCAACAACTCATGAAAAGCTTTCCTATGATTATCTTCAAAGGAAGCAAGATCTTGAAAAATTGAGAGCGGTTCATGAAGATCTTCAAACAGAAAACGAGTCACTTCGCGCCAAACAGATTAGTCCCGCTCAGGAAGGATTTGAACCACCATGTCTTAAATGCATTGAGTGTGATAATGCTACTTCTGTTGCTGAATGTTCCACTGCTACTGCTGTTGCAATATCTTCAACTGTTGATGCGGTAACTAACCCCTCTACTGAAGATACCACCGCTATTGCTGATGAGAATGCTAGGTTGAAGACATTGCTTGAAACAGGGATGTACAAAAGTCTTAAAGGACATCAGACGCTATGTGATGTCCTGAAAAAGCAGATTCTGAACCGAAACCCTAGGAAAGAGGGTGTAGGGTTCGTAAGGAAAATGAATGCAGATGGCTCTTACTGGAAACCTAAGCAGTACCCCAAAACCATGTGGGTTGCTGCAAAGGAACCTTCAGCAGATCCATCCAATCTATCTAGCTTCACTTGTGCTAACCTCATTATCATTGATGAATCCTTTGATGCAAACTATATACTGTTTAAGAATCAGAATGGTGAAGTGTTTGCCAGGTACATTGGTACTAACTGCAGGAATGGATCGCCTATGAAGAAGATCTGGGTTCCGAAAAGGTGTCTGGAGAGTCTTCCTGTGAATTTCATCATGACACCTCACGTGAAGAAGAGAAACCTCAGACCAAAGGCTTCATATGGTCCAAAGGCTTCATACAGACAGAGGACTCACCTGAGTCACACTAACGCAAATGTTTTGCAGGAAAATCATACTCAGACATATGAATATGAGAGCGGTGCATCAAACCGCCATGTTCATAAGACCAAAAACTATTCTGCTTATTCTTATGAGTACTATTGTCCGCCTGCAAGACTGTTTGCAAAGGCTTCAAAGCCAAAATTCTCAGATGCTGCACTTAGACTTATTGCTTCTAAGCCACCCTTGAAGATGTGGGTGGTTAAGAAGGCTTAACTCTCTTTTGTAGGGAAAGGTCTCCAGCAGAAAACCAAAATCGTCTGACGCTATTGCTGGGGACCTTAAACATCTTGTAGGGTGCAAGATCAAATGCCCAAATGGTCTTACTATGTACTTCGTACCTGAATCGCTTGCTACTCTCCCTATTAGTCCTAACCTGGATCTAAGCTTTCATAACCCACTGGTTCGTCAAATGTTTTTGCTTCACAATGCTCTTGGTGAAGCCTATCCCCCTAACTGCACTGTAGGGTACGACACCAGCGTCTTCAGAATGGATTATTGAAAGTGGGTGTACAAATCTCATGACTGGCAAAAGAAGTCTTCTTATGGACTCAACTTTACGTCCATCCGACAAGAGCCACATCACATTTGCTGACACTGGTAAAAGTAAGGTATTGGGTCTAGGTAGAGTTGCAATCTCAAGGGATCAACACATGGATAAAGTCATGCTTGTTGAATCCCTTAGCTTCAACTTAATGTCTGTCTCAATGCTTTGCGATTTGAACATGATCGTAATGTTTGGAAAATATCGTTGCCTTGTACTAATGGAATCTGACAAGTCTCTAGTGTTTGAAGGGTATCGAAAAGATGATTTGTACGTGGTAGATTTCTCAGCAGGGCCACAGCTTGCAGTATGTCTTCTAGCAAAGGCTTCAGAATGCTGGCTATGGCATCGGAGGCTTGGACATGCTGGCATGAGGAACCTCCACACCCTTGCGAAGAAGAAGCATGTCATAGGCATCGAGGGCGTCAAGTTCAAGAAAGACCATTTATGCGGTGCCTGTGAAGCAGGGAAGATGACGAGGGACAAACATCCCTCGAAGACAATCATGACTACTACTCAACCCTTCGAACTGCTTCACATGGATCTTTTCGGTCCCACTCATTACTCAACTCTAACTACTACTGCTTGCCTCTATGGCTTCGTTATTGTTGATGATTATTCTAGATATACTTGGGTGCACATAATCCTTTACAAGACTGAAGTGCAGGATGTCTTCAGACGCTTCACCAATCGAGCTATGAACAATTTTGGCGGCAAGATAAAGCACATCAGAAGTGACAATGGCACTGAATTCAAGAACACTGGCCTTGATACATATCTTGATACCTTGGGCATCACACATGAATTCTCAGCCCCGTACACCCACAGCAGAATGGCGTCGTCGAACGGAAGAACAGAACACTAATTAAGATGGCCAGAACGATGCTAGATGAATACAAGACCCCAAGAAAATTCTGGCCTGAAGCCATTGATACTGCATGCCATACAATCAATCGTGTTTATCTTCACAAGCTACTGAACAAGACATCTTATGAGCTCCTTACTGGCAAAAAGACAAATGTCAGTTACTTCAGAGTATTTGGCGCAAGGTGCTAGATCAAGGACCCACATCACACCTCAAAATTTGCCCCAAAAGCACATGAGGGTTTTATGCTCGGATATGGAAAGGATTCGCACTCCTACAGAGTCTTCAATCTCTTTCATTACAAAGTAGTTGAAACAGTGGATGTGCGGTTCGATGAGACCAACGGATCACAAAGAGAGCAGCTGCCAAGTGTGCTAGATGAAGTTCCATCCAGTGAATCAATCAAGCTAATGGGAACTGGAGAAATTATACCTTATGAAGCTAATCCTGAAGAAGAACTTATCATTTCAGCACCTGATCAACATGAAGACAATGCTCAGCCTGAAGACATTCCTTCCAACAACGACAATGGACAGCCAGAGCAAAGTCTTCGCCCTGTACATCCTCGCGTTGCCAATGAAGTGCAGATTGAAAGAATAATTGATAGCATCAATGCACCTGGTCCACTAACTCGTTCAAGGGCAACTCAGCTAGCAAATTTCTGTGGGCACTTCGCATTCGTCTCAATATCAGAACCCAAGAAAGTTGAAGAAGCCTTCATGGAACCTGAATGGATTCAAGCTATGCAAGAAGAGCTTCAACAGTTTGAGCTGAATAATGTATGGGAACTGGTTAAGCGTCCTGATCCATGGAAGCACAATATAATAAGCACCAAATGGATATACCGCAACAAGCAAGATGAGCATGGTCAAGTTGTCAGAAACAAAGCTCGTCTCGTTGCTCAAGGATATACTCAAGTGGAAGGCATTGACTTCGATGAAACATTTGCTCCCGTGGCTAGGCTTGAAGCCATACGCATACTGCTGGCCTATGCAAATCATCATAACATACTTCTATATCAAATGGATGTGAAGAGTGCCTTTCTCAATGGCAAGATTGAAGAAGAAGTGTATGTTGCACAACCGCCTGGCTTTGAAAATCCAAAACATCCTGACATGGTATACAAGCTCAACAAGGCACTGTATGGCCTCAAACAAGCCCCTAGGGCCTGGTATGACACACTCAAATACTTCCTGAAGAGCAAAGGCTTCATACCTGGTTCCCTAGATCCCACTCTTTTCACGAAGACATATGATGGTGAACTGTTTGTGTGCCAAATATATGTGGATGACATTATCTTCGGCAGCACCAATCAGAAGTACAGTGAAGAGTTTGGATATATGATGCAAGAGCAATATCAGATGTCCATGATGGGGGAGCTGAAGTTCTTCCTTGGTCTTCAAATACGACAACAACGCAATGGCATCTTCATATCTCAAGAGAAGTATCTCAAAGATTGCCTGAAGAAGTTCGGTATGCAAGACTGCAAAGGCTTCACAACACCAATGCCAGCCAAACATCATCTAGGTCCTAACGACAATGGTAAAGAGTTCGATCAAAAGGTATACCGCTCCATGATTGGTTCTTTACTTTATCTATGTGCATCTAGGCCAGATATTATGCTTAGTGTTTGCATGTGTGCTCGATTTCAAGCGGTACCAAAGGAGTCGCATCACTTAGCTGTGAAGCGAATTCTTCGATATTTGGCTCACACCCCAACTCTAGGATTATGGTATCCAAAGGGCTCAGAGTTTGATTTGGTTGGATTCTCGGATGCTGATTATGCTGGTGACAAAGTTGATCGCAAGTCTACATCAGGCACATGTCACTTTCTGGGACGATCACTTGTATGTTGGTCTTCAAAGAAGCAGAACTGTGTATCTCTCTCCACTGCTGAATCTGAATACATTGCTGCTGGATCTTGCTGCGCTCAGCTTCTGTGGATGAAGCAAACACTCAAGGACTATGGCATTCATCTGAAGCAAGTGCCACTTTACTGCGACAACGAAAGCGCCATCAAGATTGCCAACAACCCAGTTCAGCACTCGAAGACAAAGCACATTGAAATTCTTCATCACTTTCTCAGAGATCATGTTGTGAAGGAAGACATTGATATCATACACGTCAACACTGAAGAGCAATTGGCAGATATCTTCACCAAGCCCTTGGATGAGAAAAGGTTTTGCAAGTTACGGTGTGAGCTAAATATCCTGGAATCCTCAAATGTCCTGTGATCAGGCACACATCCTAACCCTTATGCATATTGATGACTTAGATGTGCAACACACGAAGTGAAGTATATCTTCAATCAATGAAGACATACATTCTAAGTGTGAATACATTAATGTGGAATTTGACTTCGGAGCGCCACGATAATTGTGCGCCGTGTCTGGGTCTAATACTTCCTATACGGTGGGTAACGCCACCACCAAACGTTCTGTTTTGAAGTGTTTCACTCATGGCGTTACCTTGCAATGTCTTCACATTTGGTTTGGCTTTGAACTCAACATATTTTCATGATTATCTTCACTATGTTGATTATAGATATATACATATATATATGCTATTGTTCTGTCCTCTACAGCATTCACTTATAGCTATGTCTTCGTGTTGAATCTTTTGAACTAAGTGAATGTGATCGGACCCCAACTTCTCTATGCTTTCTATCTCAAACTCTATCTCTCCAAGTCATATGCATTCTATTGAAACTGTCGAATGTCTTCTCTGCGTCCTTGTCAGCAGAAGATACAGAGACAACCATTAAGTCCATTTTCAATGCTCATTCCTCCACATGAAATCCGAAGAAGTAGGAACGACCACCCGACAATCCAGGCGTGCGTGGGACGTGGAACAAACCCCAAAATTCCGCATACTGGCCATGTGTTCCTCAGATGCGAATCGCCAGGGGCACCTGTGTAATAGCACAGTGCCGCCCCTGTGCCTATAAATACACACTCACAGCGGTAATTATCTCTTCTTCCACCCTCGCACGAACCCTAGCGCCACCGCTAGCTTTTGACGACGCCGGCGACGAAGCGCTTCGCTGCCGCAACCTCTCCGACGCCGTATTCACGCCGACCGCGGACATCGTCCTCTCCGCCATCGCTGTAGGTCTCCTTCGTCGCCAAGTTAGGGCACGGAAGAGTGAACTACTCGGCCTCATCTCCCACTCCGTCTAGCAGTTCTCAGTGTGGTAAATAAAACTCCCTTTTTACAGCACCGTTGATCCTATTGATCTGTCACTTTCTACCACAAGCAGTTTTTGTTCACACAAGCTAGATCTCTCTCATACTGCATCTCATAACATGCCTAGTATATTCACTTATGCGTCACAAAGTAGTTAGATTCCTTACTTGTACTGATCTGTGGGTTCGTACAAATCTGGAACCAACTTCTTATCTATGAGTGAATGTCTTCGCACGATGAGGTCAATGTCTTCTAAACTGATTTATCTTCAAAATCTTCTGAGAATGCATATGACCTCTTCCCCTTCCCTCGCACCTTAATTCTGTCACAGGTACATGTCCGTGGGAGAATCCTTTGGTTCTCATAGTCTGCATTCATTTGCAGAATTCTTACAGCAACACATAAATTCTCCTGAAGCCAGTTCCTGTTGGTCCAGCAAGAGAAAGCCTTTGAAGCCTTTGAACGTCTTGAAGCCTTTCAAGTTAAAGTTTATGGCTTCAGAGAAAGCAGTAAGGAAGGGGGGCAGACAACGTCGTGGCAGAACATCCAGAGATCTGCCTGATGAACTCACAGAAATGTATAAGACAGATCCTGAAGAGGATTATGGTCAGCGCAAGACCAGAATCCAATGGATTCGACGCTATTGGGCAGAACAATGGTTCAAATACCGCTTCACAACCCAAGAGTATGCTGAGAAAAGTGCCATCAAAAGACCGTGGGGAGACATCTTATACAAGAATCTTCAACCCAGGTCCAGAGATGAAGCTATTGCCCAAAGCTTCTATCCATGCATGGTTCGTGGGCCACAGCCTGATGATGCACATCCGTCGTCACTACTCTGGTGTCGTGACGACAATCTGTTCAAGCGCAACTTCCAGTTTGCCCAAAACTCAGCGAAGCAGAACAAGAAGAAATTTGGGTTAGACTTCAACCCTGGTCCCTCAGCACCAAGGGCAGATGGCACACGAGAAGCAGAACCCAATGTCATCGGTCCTTATGCAAACCTTGAAGGCCTCATCACCCGCATCTTAGTTCAAGGGACCGCAGTGAATGAGCCTCCAGCTGACTCTAAATTAGAAGAAGCTCCTGCAGTGCTGAAGCCAAAGAAGATGAAGAAGCCTAAAACTTCAAAGCCTGCCTCTTCACCGAAAATCTCAAGGGCGAAGCCATTGGCAACTGCACCTCCTGAAGACAGTGTGCAGTCTGAAGATTTATCACGCGTCTCCAAGCCCCAGAAGGCCAAGATGCCTCTGTCTCACACTGGCAAAGAGCTAACAGTTGCTGCCATCCTGCGCAATGAAGACATTGATCTGTCAAGTGATGAAGATCTTGCAGATGACACTCTTGAGCAGCTCATCAAGAGCAAAGAAGAAGCAGAAATCTTCAATGATCTGCCTCTCTTTGATGTCACCATCATCCACAGCTTCATTAACGAGTGGTTTGACACGCCAAACATCAGCTTTGAAGATCTGCAGCTACCTATTGGCCTCAGTGTTGCCTTCCAAGGCGCCATTACTTCAGAACTTGCTATTGCCCAGTGCATAGTTGAACTGAAGCAGAAAATTGACTATGAAAAGGCTCAGTTCAAGAAGCATATGGCCAAGCTCAGCGTGCAAGAAGTGAAGAACTTCAAGACAATGATGCACGAGCTCAAGGAAGCCTTTGTGAAGAAGCGTGCAGAAGCTCAGGGCTCGCGTGAGCGCATGAAGACTCTGGCTGACAGATGTGTGCAAGCCTATAATGAGGCTGAGAAGCGCAAGGCACTTGGGCGACCTGGCATCGACCCCAGGATGGCCGCAACGAAGAAGAAGAAGCCTGCTACGGCTGAATCTGATGCACCAAGGCAAGAAGCAGTTCCGATTGTCTTCCCAACAAGAATGACTGGCTCGAAGCCAAAGAGCCGGTCAACAGCTTCAGAGCTCAAGAAGACAAGAACTGCTGAGGCTGAAGCCAGGAAGAGGAAAAGCTCTGAAGCCTCTCCTACTGCCCCCAGCAAGAAAAAGAGAAAGACCAAGAAAGCTCGGGCTGCTCCCACAGAGCCCTTGATAGTTGAACCCATTTCTATGGTTCACCCTGACGCAGAACGTTAACTGACGGTTCATGAGCCTGCTTCCATAGAGGCTCCTGAAGCTGAAGACATTCCAGTAGCTGATCCCATAGCTGCTGAAGACATTGGTCATCGTGACAATGTAGATGATGATGCAGCCCTTCCTCAGTTAGAACACAGCGAACTCATCAGCGTTGGTCGTCCACTGACGCCAATTGCACAGGATGCTTCATGAGCGGATCACCCTCTAGAGGAAGAAGACTATGAGGCCCAGCCCACTCCAACCCCACAGGCGTCGTCTGCGTTTCGCAGGCTTCGCAAAGGTCCAAGGCCTCAAGTCTATGCTGAAGACATTCCGGCTGCATCAGCCGCAGAAGAAGAAGTACCACACGAGCCCACTCCTCTGCTCCACCAAGAAGCAGTTCTCCAGGAGAACATGCCTATGACCGACCCTCCAGCTCGTCAAGTGGAGGATGAAAATCTTGAGGCTTCCACAACCAACAACGAAGCTAATGTGGAGCCCTCCCCAGCAAAAGCTTCAGAAGACAGCGAAGCCACTGAACCTGCCACTTCTGTTCCTGAGTCTACTGCCGGTCCCCAATTCAACTATCATGTTGAGCACAGGCCTCAGGTCCAGAAGCCAATCCCAAGACTACCAAGGTTTCCAGGTCCTGCATCAGCACCTGGCTCCTTCAACATCAATGGCTTCAGGGCAGACAACACGTTCTTCGATAGCTCCAGGAACCCCTACTCGAGGGAACGGATATCATCTGATCGGTTCTGGAGCTATCCTCAGCGAAGCTATTACTCTTGCATTCTTTACAACCAAGGTCGCATCTTCCCACACAAGCGCCTTGACGTTGAAGCTATAGCTGGTCTGCCCTGTCTAGAAGAAGCGTTGGATTGCTTCAAGCAAGTGGGTCTGCTGCAGTTTGTCACTGATGAAGAGCATTGGAATGAAGAGCTGCTGCTACAATTCTATGCCACACTTCACATCAAAGGGTATAGCAGAGATCTGAAGACTTGGGTCCTGGAGTGGATGACTGGCAACGTTCATCACGGAGCCAATGCATTTGACATCATTGAGCTCACTGGCTTGCCCACTCCTGGAGATCTCTTCGAGCAAGGCTGTCAGCTGCATACTGAAGCTATTGAGAGCATCTTTCAGCAGCCAGAACCCAATATGAGTCAAATGCTCAGCATGATGAAGCCAATGCCCCCAGATGCTGCGTATCCCACAGAGTTCTTCGTTGAAGACCTTGAGTACCTGCCCAGAACCATCTATCACATCATCAGGCGAACTCTCTGGCCTATCAAAGGGCACTCTCCAAATGCCAAGCTTCAGGGTGCAATGAAGACTTTGGTCTTCTATATACTTCATGGCAAATGCTTCAATGCACAGGACTTCTTCATACGCCAACTTGCTGCATCAGGCATGGATCTGTTTGGTTTGAAGTTCTACGCCCCTTGGGTCATGCGGCTGATCAAGCTACACTCCGCCATCAAGTATTAGCCCTCAGCCCGCAACCATCGGATCTTCTTGCCTGACGTGGACATGTCAACTGAAGCCATATATTCTGAGCCTGCCAAACAACCTCTAAGTCTTCAGAATGCAGAACATCAGAGTTTTACACAGAACGTTGAAGGCGTTGAAGCAGTTTCTCGGGTGTATCCTTTGGCTGGCACTACACGTGCACCACACCCTGCTTCAACTGAAGCCACTGACAGTGCCACTGCTTCAAAACCCAAGAAGCGCACTCGTGTTCTCAATGACCGAGAGCTTCTTGTGGCCCTACATCAGAAACAAGATAGGCATCATGACTGGCTGAAGCGTCAGATGAAAAGCCTCTTGGTGGATGTTAATCGCACTCGAAATCTTGCCACCAAGAATGCTTTCGTTGCCCATGAAACCTGTCGCCGCACATGGAATGGGTTAACGATGATGCTTTCTGAAGCTGATCTTCAAGAGGATGGCTTCACTGAGAGATTCAAGTTTGACTCCACGCCTCCTCGAAGGGCTGTGCTTCTAGGAACTCCATCCCTTGAAGACTCTAAGTTCTCTTCCTCTGCTGCCACAGTCACTGCCAGAATTATTGAGGAAGAAGACGATGCTACTTCACTGCCATATCCTTCAGCACCTCCAAGCTCTTCTGCACCGCCAAACAACACCAACAACCCTGCTACTTCACCTACTCCTCATGGGAACGAGTAGAGGCTCTATGTCTTCAAACCTTTTTGGTCATTACTGACAAAAGGGGGAGAAGCATATGAGATTGATAGTCTTCAAGCGGGTCCATATGGGCGGGTGCTTTATATTTTGCTTCGTGCTTACAACTCTCGTTTTTGTTACATTTGGTTCTTATGAGTTGTAACACTTAAACTAGATGGTCGTCTGCTACTTATTTGCCACCTTGTTTTGCGAAGATAAATTCAGCATGTGCGACGATAAATTCCGCACTTAGCTCATTCTGCAGACGTCCATTTTCCATTATGCATGTCATTATCTTCATATACTTTCACATGCATAGTGGATTGTCATCATAAGTTGAGGTGGATCTCCACAACTACAACCTTCCATGTGCATTTGCATTCCAAAAGCAAATTAACTCATATGCACATCTTCAAGGGGAGCCCTTGCAACCTATGAAGACAATTCCTTATTCTTTAACAATTTCACAGATTATATTCCCCGTTGAAAACTTCAACTAGTTTGTCATCAATCACCAAAAAGGGGGAGATTGTAAGTGCATCTAGTGCCACCCCTAGTTGGTTTTGGAGTATTGACGACAAACCTAGTTGAGGGACTAATGTGTTTGTGAGAATTGCAGGATAACACAGGTAGAAGTCCCTTATTGATCCGGTTTTACTACCAGAGATGACCCCTAAAAATGTATGAAGTCATTCAAGTCAAAGGTGGTATATGAAGATATTCACATTGAAGACTATGACAAGAGAAGACACGATATGAAGCCTATGGAGCTCGAAGACTTAGATCTTTCGTAGTTCTTTTTCTTTTGTGTTGAGTCATAGGAACCACCGTACTGTTAAGTGGGGTCCAAGAGAACCAGTCAGAATGACTGAAGTGATGCCTAAATCAAAAACCTATGTCTTCGAGTGAAGACTATGAAAGCGAATCTTGTCCAGAGTCGGACAAGTCAGCTTTGCTTGTAGCCCAAGTAAAGTTGCCGCGTGAGTTTGAAATCTGACCGTTGGGACACGTGTCAGTTCCTTAGTGACCCAGGGTCATTTCGGACAAATCAGGTCGGGTTGCCAAGTGGCTATAAATAGCCCACCCCCTACAACCATAAACGGTTGGCTGCTCAGATAGAAAGTATGGCTTTTGTCGTTTGAGAGCAACCCACCTCGAAGCCTTTGAGAGAGAATTCCTTGTGAGGATAAAAGCCCTAACCACCAGAGCCAGAGAGAATTGGGCATCACTTAAGTCTTCTTGTCTATGTGATCTGAAGACTTTTTACACTTGAGGACTGTGCATCCTCCAGCCGGTTAGGTGTCGCATTCTGAGCTTCCAAGAGACATTGTGGATTGCTAGTGAACGAAGTCTGTGAAGGTTTGGGAGTCTACCTTGAAGACTTACCAGAGTGATTCGGCGAGGTCTACCTGACCTTAGCTCAAGGAGAATACGGTGAGGACTGGGGGTCCTGAGCTGCGTGTTCAGGACTGGGTGTCCGGGACTGTGTGTCCTAAGGTTTAAATACCTAGCCGCTCCAACCAGACGTACAGTTGTCACAGCAACTGGAACTGGTCCAACACATCATTGTCTTCAACGAGTCACTGGTTTCATCTTCACTTCCTTTTACTTACTGATTACTCATTGTGATGTCATTGCATGTCTGTTCTATCTTTTGTCTTCACAACGTGAGTGTATGATCTGTTTGGCTTCATAATATCTTCCTACCTCATCCTTATTACACTACAGCTATTTGTCACTGTGCTTTCACTCTGTTGATACTTGACCATGGCTTGCCTAGTGTAGTCTAACTTCCGCTGCATAGTAATAGGCATATCTCTACTGTTTGTCTTCATAACTTCCACGTTTTGAAGACTTTCATAAAAATCACCTATTCACCCCCCTCTAGTCGATATAACGCACTTTCAGCAGGCGCTGCAAGCAAGGGTACAAGCGATAGAGGAACGAGAAGCAAATAGCAGCAAACGTACTACCGAAGCTTCCCCTGAAGCTACCCCGCCATCTCAGCGGAGAAGCAGCGTGGCTTCCACCGAGCTGCTTCAGCCGGAGAATGCCTTGACGGCTCCTGCCAGCTATCCCGTGGATGCTATCACGGAGTCTCAAAATTGCCACCTGATGATGCAATGGATGAATTTGAAGGTCAAGGCGGCTGTTGGCTCTGTTTATCCTACTGAACCCGGCGCAACTTTTCACTACCGGCTGATTCCAGAAGGATATGCTAGGGTGATGGTGGATGAAATAACGGAGGGATTTGAGGACCTCCAGCTTGACCACCCTACTGGTGAAGGGGAGACTAGGCTGGGGTCTGCTCTAAAGACTCCATGCCAATGGCGGAAGGAGCTCATCAACCTTCCGAACTGGACGCCTCCGCCTCCTCCTCCTCCTCCGGCAAGTCAGGGCACTCCGCCTCCTCCACCGCCTCCTCCTCCGGTGAGTTAGGGCACTCCGCCTCCTCCTCCGGCGAGTGACGATCAGGGCACTCGACCGGCTCCTTCTCCAGCGCGTGGCAGCACTCCGCCTCCTTCTCCGCCTGCGCTGACGCGCCCGAGCAGCCAGCCTCCTCCTTCTCCACCTCGTCAGCAAGGGCAGAAGAGACCTGCCGCCGCTCCGGCTGCTCCGGCGCGTCGTAGTCCTTCTCCTCCGCCTCGTAAGAAAGTAAAGAAGACAACCGCTCCGTCTGCTCTGCTGGCGTCTAGCAGTACAGCCAGAGGCGTGAGGAAATACAGATTCGGTCCTTCTCTGAAGACTCCAGAGAAGTTACCATACGAGAGGACCCCGGAGGAGAACGCCGAGATCGCACGAGAAGAAGTGAGGAACTACTTTGAAGGGGTGAAAGCAAAGAAACATCCACCTTCGGAGGAGAAGGTAGATCCGGTGAAAGCGAAGCGCACTCTGGCTGCCCTGACAAAACCACCCAAGTCTCCGTCGAAAGGAAACTATGAGCGCATTATTGGAAAGGAATTTCCCGAAGCGGAGCGGTCGGGAAGTACTGTCAGTGATCAAAGGGTGAAAGAACGACGAGCTGGGAAACAAATTGCCCAGCTCGGCGAACAAGCGAAGCAATCGTGCCCCCCGCTCAAGGTGCCTAGCGACAACATCGCTAATGATCCGAGGATGGTGCCCGGTTATAGCAATCTTGGCGATTACCTGCCCGACGATGTACATTATGATTTCATGGAGGTGCAGATACAAAGATACGAGTACGGGAAGCCTCTTGTCAAAGATGAAAGATCTCTATCAACGATGATGCGAAGATTGCATGATTGGTACTTGAAAATCTGCAGAGACTCTGGGGGGAGGAGTACTTTGTATGTGAAAGTTAAAAAGGAGCATGACCTCGTTGGAATTGAACGGTTGCCTGTTCCATTTGAGGAGTTCTTTCAGTTTTTCAATCAATTGCCCTCGATAAAACAACGGTCACCTGCTACTGTCTGTAAGTAGTACTACTTCTGTCATTAAGTCTCTCTATATAGCTCAGCTCTTTCATTGCATGTATTTATAATCATCCTCACTATATTATGCAGATTGAAGATCGCCGAATTGAAGAAAAGACAAGTCGGTGATATTGGGTTCATTAACACATATCTCATAGATGCAACTCAGGTTAAATTTCATGCCGCAGATACCGAGGCCAACTTGCTACGATCGTTGGTAATAAATGAAAACAAAGATATAATACTCTTTCCTTACAACTTCAGGTGAGTGTTACTGTCTTGTGCGTATTCGGTTTCCCTTATATATTAGTCAAGGTTATAGTAATGTAATTGATGAGTTATGCATGCGTGTGCTGTTACCACTATATTCTCCTAGAGATTAAGCTTGAGCAGGGACTAGTAACCGTCTTAGACTCAAGACGAAAAGATCCCCAGGACTATGCGAACATGACTCAAATGCTCGAGAAGTAAGTTAAATCGATCATTATCCACCATATCAGCAACTTTGTTCATTTCCTGATATATCAAGTAATTGTTTTCTTTGTCTGGCAGGGTTTGGAAAAAATTCTCCAAAAAAGCTCCAGGACTCCCGAAGAAGCTGCAATTTAGACACCCGAAAGTAAGTACTATAGTAGCATGTTCCGCGCATCTCCTATTGATTCAAGCGCTAGTTTCATCAATACCATTTAGCATTCTTTCTTATCAGTTTGATTGACCTCTATTTCTTGTAAAGTGGTTGTGGCATGAACAAGGGAATGATTTCTGTGGATACTACGTTTGCGAGTCCATCCGCCACACGACCTGTGAGCGGGGCTACGCTGACGAACAATACGAAGTACGTAAATAACAACATTCACAATTTTATTTTTTTACCATCATTTGTGTTGAGTTTCATTCATTCATATATATATATATGTATTGACCCCCTTCTTCAACTTAGATGTTTCGGAAGCGGGATGAACTCCTAGCACCAGCTCGCATGCGAGCAATTCAAGAGGAATTGGTGGCATTCTTTCTTCACCACGTGATCGCTGAAGACGGAGAATACTATGTGGACCATGAGTCCGTATGATTATATTTGTAAGAGATAATTATTGTATATATGTAGCCGGTAGTGTCGGATAGATATACGACAACTTGTTGTTCGACCAGTCTCTCGGAGAAGGAGAGGTGGTCGATATCACTTCTCTCTGTATGCATATATGTTCATGACGATCTTTTGTTTCCTTCGTTTGCTTACAAGCTAGCTAGCGTGTCTAGTCCTCTCTATACGTATGTATAGTACGTAGCGTCGACCAAGCACGGACATAAGAGAGGACACTTCTCTCTATTAATTATAGCTAGCTAACACAATATATGAAACACCTAAATTAACCCCCTAAAACCCCCAAACCCCCCCCCCTTCAAATAAAAACAAAAACCCCAGCCACAGAAATGCTGACGCGTGGATGCCTATTGGTCCCAGCTGGTGCCACCAACCGGGACCAAAGGGTCTCCTGCCTGGGCTCCGCGCACAGGCCACGTGGAGGCCCATCTGTCCCAGTTCTGGATTGAACCGGGACTAAAGGGACAGGGCATTAGTACCGACCCTTTAGTCCCGATTCAGGAACCAGGACAAAAGGCCCTTACGAACCGGGACAACAGGCCCTTTTTCTACCAGTGAAACAGTATTGCAATGCTAGGAAACAAGGCCTAGGGCTCATACTTTCGCTAGTGTAAGTTCCCTCAACAATACTAACATAATTGGATCACATAACTATCCCTCAACATGCAACAAAGAGTCACTCCAAATTCACTAATAGCGGAGAACGAACTAAGAGATTATGGTAGGGTACGGAACCACCTCAAAGTTATTCTTTCCAATCAATCCGGTGGGCTATTCCTATAAGTGTCACAAACAACCCTAGAGTTCATACTAGAATAACACCTTAAGACACAAATCAACCAAAACCCTAATGTCACCTAGATACTCCAATGTCACCTCAAGTATCCGTGGGTATGATTATACGATATGCATCACACAATCTCAGATTCATCTATTCAACCAACACAAAGGACCTCAAAGAGTGCCCCAAAGTTCCTACCGGAGAATCACGACAAAAACGTGTGCCAACCCCTATGCATAGGTTCATGGGCGGAACCCGCAAGTTGATCACCAAAACATACATCAAGTGAATCACGTGGTATCCCATTGTCACCACAGATACGCACGGCAAGACATACATCAAGTGTTCTCAAATCTTTAAAGACTCAATCCGATAAGATAACTTCAAAGGGGAAACTCAATCCATTACAAGAGAGTAGAGGGGGGAAGAAACATCATAGGATCCAAATATAATAGCAAAGCTCGTGATACATCAAGATCGTATCATCTCAAGAACACGAGAGAGAGAGAGAGAGATCAAACACATAGCTATTGGTACATACCCTCAGCCCCGAGGGAGAACTACTCCCTCCTCGTCATGGAGAGCACCGGGATGATGAAGATGGCCACCGAGGAAGGATTGCCCCCTCCGGTAGGGTGCCGGAACGGGTCTAGATTGGTTTTCGGTGGCTACATAGGCTTCTGGCGGCGGAACTCCCGATCTAATCTCTATTCTGGAAGTTTTAGCGTACGTAGGTATATATGGGTGCAGGAAGTACGTCAGTGGAGCTTCGAGGGCCCCACGAGGCAGGGCGCGCCCTAGGGGGGCGCCCCCACCCTCGTGAGCACCTCCCTTGGCTCTTGACGTGGGGTCCAAGTCCATCCGGTAGCTTTCCTTCCAAAAATAACTTCTCTAGTTGATTTCGTTCCGTTTTGACTCCGTTTGATATTCCTTTTCTTCGAAACACCGAAATAGGCAAAAAAACAGCAAATCTGGGCTGGGCCTCCGGTTAATAGGTTAGTCCCAAAAATAATATAAAAGTGGATAATAAAGCCCAATATTGTTCAAAACAGTAGATAATATAGCATGGAGCAATCAAAAATTATAGATACATTGGAGACGTATCAGGGATCACGGGGAATCCCTTCTATGGTCGGCGGGCATGGGGCTTTGGAAAGAGCGGGTTTGAGGGATCAACACGGGAGATTTATCCAGGTTCGGGCCGCAAGTGATGTGTAATACCCTACTCCTGCTGGTCTTGTTTTTATCTGGTGTTCTTGGACTAGCTACAAAGCATGCAGGGTCCAAAAAGTCTGAATCCTCTCGTAGTACACCGCGGGCCTCCTTTTATAGTCAAAGGGGCTGCCACAGTGGCATATAGGAGGTGGAAAGTTGTACAGTGTACAAGCTTATCGCCTGACATCACAGGACAAAACGCATTAAATGCGCTAATTAGGTGTCCTCTCACTTTATCGGGGACGGCAGCGAGGCCCGTCCCGTCTGCCGCCACCTCGCCTTGCTCCGACGCGCGTCCAGGCTGACTAGGCGCGCAGCGCCACGCTGGCTGGCAAGCTGCTGAGTTGGCGTGGTGGCAGAGTCTTCACGAAGATCTGCGTGCCACCATGCAGGTGCTTGCTGAGTTGGCCTGGAAGCTGCCCGTCGCCACGCAGGTGCCTGCCTTGTTGGCGGGTTGACTGCTGTGTTGGAACGACGGTGGAGTCTTGGCAGGTGGGGGCCTGGTTGCGGTCCCGCAGATGTCCCCGTCAAGGGCCTTGCTAGGGTCTCGTAGGTGTCCCCGGCAAGGGTCTTGCCGGGGGTCTCCGTCGTCTGGTTCTCATCTAGTATTGTATGTTCTTGGTCTTCACAAAGATCTGCATGCCACCATGGAGGCGCCTCCCGAGCCTTGGTTCCAATGCGTCAACGGTGTCGGAACTCTTAGGCTCAAGGGTGGCAGCCTTGTTGGTGTTGGGCAAGTTGCCCCGACAAGGCTCTTGCCGGGGCTATGTAAGCTACCCCAGCAAGGCCCTTGCCGGGGAGAGCCCACCTTGTCCCTTCGCTCCTCGCGCCTCTGCCTCGTCATTGCTCTGACAGTCTTGTGTCTTTGATTCCTTTGCCCCGCCAAGCGTGGCTGCGGGCGTGTGGCTACGACTACCCTCGCATAAGTAACGGGGTAAAAAAGGGACCCCTACTTTTGTACACCGACAGGAGCCCCCGAGCCCGGGCCAAATATAAGCGCGGAGCGTTATTGGCCCATGCCCAGAATGGTGCGCGGGCGCGCGCGGTGGAGTTTTACCGCAGTAACTCCCTCGCCAGTTGCGCTTCCCCACAACCCGCGTTGAATGCATGACGTGGGGGTCGTGCGTGGGGTGGTTGCAGCACGCCTGTGTCACATCATGGTAGATGGTAAAGAGGAGGCCCGCGCCTTCCCCATAAAAAGGGAAAACCACAAGGGCACTGCTCATTTATTACCCTCTACGCCCTCTCCAATCTCGGGACCATCGCCCCCTTCTTCTTCCTCAAGCTCTTACCTTTGCTCGCTGCCGCCGCGCCCCTCGTTGCTCTCGATCCCCCACTCCCCTCCAGCCACCATGGCGCCCAAGACAGGCAAGGGCAAGGAAGTGGCCAAGGGCGCCGGGGAGAAGGAGGCGCCAGAGAGCGAGTTGGCGGTGATGCGGATGTAGCTTGCCTACTTCCCCTCGATGGTCGATGCAGTCCACCTCAGGGACTACTTCAAGCCCCTGTGGGGGAGGGAGACGATGGGGCACCCTGCCACGCACATCATCCCTGCCGATTTTGCCAAGGCCGGCCCAAATCGGTACCCCTTCTTCGTCGATTACTTTTCTTGCGAGCTCTGCCCCCTTTCTCTAATTTCTTCAATAACATCATGCACACATACAACTTTCACCTTCTTGACTTTATGCCGAATGCCGTGGCGTGCATGGCCTTCTTCGCCCATCTCTGCGAGGGCTTTGCCGGGGTGCTCCCCAGCATGGCGCTCTTTCGCCACTACTTCTATCGCCGCATCCAACCAGGGGACGCTATTTCTGGGTGCATCACCTAGATCCCGAGGACCCAGGAGAAGGGCATGTACCCGGAGGGTGCCCAGAAGGAGAGGTGGGACGAGTGGCGGGGCCGGTGGCTCTGGATCAAGGAGGAGGATCTGCAGGAGTTCTGCCGAGTTCCTCAGAGCCCGTCGACCCGCCGCAGGGACTGGAGTGACCTCGACGCCAACGACAAGAAACTTACGGTCGCCACCACCAGGATCCATCGCCTCACCATGGCCGGGCTTACCCTTGAGATGATTGGGGCCAATTTCATTTGTCGCCGAATCGCCCTGCTGCACAACAAGGGGAGGCCATCCTGGGACTTCAGGAACGCGGCCGACATCATGAGGCTCCGCCCTGGTCTGAAGCACAACTTCACGGTGACGGGGCATGCCCATTTCTGCCGAAGGCTCTTCTAGCTCAACGTGGACGATGATGGCAGGGCTGAGAGGACTGGCAGGGCCACGAAGACTGGCAAGGCCGTCCAGGGGCCCCTGTTTGGGTTGCCGGCAGGAGTGGTCCCGCTGAGCAACAACTCTCACTAGTCCGCTATCATCGCCATGATGCCGGATTTCAACACGCACGGCCTCGACCCGGCCTGGGCCTTGCCGCCAGAAGAGAAAGTGCATGAGTTTTTCGACAACTTGTCAGAGGGCTATGTTCGCGACGAGCCGCTACTCATCTGCGACACCACCAAGGAGGAGATGGACTACATCGCCACCAGGGCGACGGAGGCGGTGCTTGCCAAGGAGGCCGGTAGCACCGGCGCCGTGGAGGATGAGGCCGACGCGGCCGCAGAGGAGAAAGAGCTCGCCCAGTGGGCGGAGTCTACCGGGGAGGCCAGTGGCGCCGGTGCCGGGGCCCCCCTTATTGAAGACGCGGGCGACGAGTTGCCCGAAAAGGAAGCTGAAGCGAATGACCCTCCGTCCGTGGGGAAGAAACGCGTCCTGTGGCGGGCCAGCTTTGGCGAGCCGGTCCGGCCCGGCAAGATCGCGCAGCGGCAACTGGCCCAGGAGCAGCCCGTGCGCGAGACGAGGGTGATGAAGGCGGTGAAGGCCGCGGTGGCGAAGAAGGCGGCGACTGCCTCCTCATTGTCCAAGCGGTGCCAGACCCTATCCCCCACTCCTCCTCCTTCGGACATCACTTTGGAGCCTGAGTATGACCTCTAGTGCTTCAACCCAAAGACGAAGAGGAGGCATGAGGTGGAGGACGAGTAAGCACCTTGCCTTTCATCATTTTTGACCCTTAGCTGGTGTTATCTTTTTTAATGCAATCTTCTGCTTGCAGGGACATGGAGATGCTGTCCCAGAGGGTGGTGAAGAGGGCCAAGGTCTCGATGGGCGACAAGCCCCCAGCGGGTACTTCGTGTACGCCGGTGTTGGTGGTGAGCAGCCCGGATAGCAGCCACCGACGCATCTCCCGCTTCAGCCCCCAGCGTGAGTTCACTACTCACTCCTTCACTGATGAGCATTGGGGGGGGGGTGAATTATTGATGCTTACCTTGCTGGGTTTGCAGGAGGAGAACGGCAGGAGGAGGAGCCGCTGAGGGCCACTCCCAACATGCCGCCCCTCGACTACACCACCCAGAGGGGCGTCCCCGGAAAGGGCATCCACCACTGAGCCCACACATATGGAGGAGGAGGCGAGCTTGGGTGCCGGTGGCTCTGCCCCGGCAACAAACACTGGCGGGGAGGGTGCCACTTCTTCCCAGTCCGGTGCGGGTAAGCTGTTTGCTTCCCGTCCCTATTCTTTCTTCTCCTTTTTGAACCTTGATCTTGGCCCCATCTCATTCCCCTTCTTGGTATCCAGACCCTTCCTCGGCGGACCGGGAGGATATTGATATTGTCATCGAGGAGGTCACCAAGGACGCCGAAGCCGAGGCCGCCAAGACCGCCGCTGAAGAGGCCGCCAAGGGGCCTACCGGGGAGGCCGGCAAGGGGCCTGCCAGGGAGGGGGTGGTTGAAGACCAACCTTCCTCCTCCGCTGCCTCTGGCTCGGGCAAGTACTTGAAGGTGGGCGACGACCTGTTCGTCCACCTCCCAGGAACAACGAGTACCAGGGCACCAACCGAGGGGGAGGTGTTTGACGACGAGGCACTTGCCTCTGCCGGGCTTCAGGTTGTTGATGAACCGAGTGCTGGTGGTGGCGGTTCCCAAGAGGAGCAACTTCTTCGGGCCATGAGCGTCCACTTCCAGAAGCTCCATGCGCTCCACCGTGCCCGACTGGACAAGGCAAAATCCAGGATGGCGGCGGCGGACAAGGCGGAGGCGGATCCTAAGGAGCGCATTGCCGAGATGCAGGCCTTGTTCCGCGAGGCCCAGAAAGGACTTAAGGCTGCCCAGGACGAGCTGGTCGAGTGCAAACGGGATCTCGTCGTGAAGAAAGCTGCCGTCGAGAAAGCCTAGGAGGTGGCGAAGGAATAGGCCGCCAAGGACGACGCCGCTCGACAACAGCACCTGGCTCTGCTGAAATCCTAGGAGGAGGAGCTTGCCGCCCGTGAGGAGGCGCTCACCGCCACGCTCCGCGGCAAGGATGCAGAGGTCGAGAAGCTCGTCGCGCAACAGACCCTGGAGCTGGAGCAGAGGCACAAAGAGGCACTCGATGCTCAGGCCGTAGTCCACGCCGGCAAGGTGAAGGAGCTGGAGGTGGAGCGGGATGGGTTGAAGAAACAGGTCTTGGAGATGACGGAGGAGAAGGATGATACGTCCATTTTGCATCATGCTTTTATATCGATATTTATTGCATTATGGGCTGTTATTACACATTATGTCAAAATACTTATGCCTTTTCTCTTATTTCACAAGGTTTACATGAAGAGGGAGAATGCCGGCAGCTGGAATTCTGGGCTAGAAAAGGAGCAAATATTAGAGACCTATTCTGCACAACTCCAAAAGTCTTGAAACTTCACGAAAGTTAGTTTTGGAATATATTAAAAATATTGGGCAAAGAAAGCACCAGAGGGGGGCCACCCCCTCTCCATGAGGGTGGAGGGCGTGCCCCTGCGTTGTGGGCCACCTGGCAGCCCTCCGGTGCCCATCTTTTGCTATATGAATTATTTCGCCTTGGAAAAAATCAGGAGGAATCTTTCGGAACAAAGCGCCGCTGTCTCAAGGCGGAACCTGGCGAAACCAATCTAGGGCTCCAGCAGAGCTGTTCTGTCGGGGAAACATTCCTCCGGGAGGGGGAAATCGTAACCATCATCATCACCATCGATCCTCTCATCGGGAGGGGATCAATATCCATCAACATCTTCACCAACACCATCTCGTCTCAAACCCTAGTTCATCTCTTGTATCCAATCTTTGTCTCAAAACCTCAGATTGGTACCTGTGGGTTGCTAGTAGTGTTGATTACTCCTTGTAGTTGATGCTAGTTGGTTTATTTGGTGGAAGATCATATGTTCAGATCCTTTATGCATATTAATACCCCTATGATTATGAATGTTGGCGTTCTGGGAACGGGGGTCCCCAGACTTGCCTGCCTGTGGCCCATGGCATGGCTTTGCTAGCAGGCCTGCACGGCCCATCTTCATCAGCAAGACATTTAGGACCCTCATGAGGGGCCAATCCTCGCGAGGCGAATGATGCAAGACCTCCTCAGGAGCGATCTCACCAGGCCGCCTCGCAAGGAGTGGAGATATCAAGGCAGGGCAAACCTCGCGAGGCTTTCATGACGTAAGACATGACAATCAGGATTAGGCGGGCGCCAACGCGCGCAGCGTCCTTGTTTCCTCTTTGGTGCTAAGGAGGCAGGCGCAGGCGCGGAGTACCGAGGAGTCAAGCAAAGGTTTCCATATCAGTGCAACAAGACCAAGACCAGCGGGACGGCAGGACGGAGGTCACCATGGAGGCCAAGACGCCGTCACCACCAGAGCCTTTTGTAGGCGAAGACCGCTTTTGTCAGGATAAGCTGTACTAGCTGTCCCCTTTCGAATTGGCCATTGTTGGCTCCCTTTCTGCTCAATATTTGGGGAGAGGATCAGGGCCTATATAGGTAGAACTAGCCACCATAGTAGGGGGATGGGGCAACTCACCTTGGATTAGATCCTCAGCCAATCCTAGTCACACACTGAGCACAAGAACACCTCAACCTCAGGAGCCTGTTCTTCCCCTTGTACTATTCATCATCAGCCCAAGAGGCAATCCACTACCACCACACTGGAGTAGGGTATTACACCACAACGGTGGCCCGAACCAGTATAAATCTTGTGTCTTTCTGTTGTGAGTTCGTCGAGTTCATCCGCGAGATCTTAGCGAGCTAGGGCGTAGATCGGTAGGGAGGAAATCTCCGCGCGCACCCTAGTGTTCGAACCTTATGGGTTTTGCCAGAACCCAAGATCCGACATTTGGTGCGCCAGGTAGGGGTGCGCCGTAGCTCCTCTCCGCCGACCTACGCTCCGCCGCCACCGCACTTCACCCTCATGGCAGGCGCCCCGCTACCGGCTCCAACGGCTGACGCTGATGATGGGGCCAGGGGGCTCCGAGCCCTAGCCCCCGCCCTGCGGTAGGTGCGATGGCCACCCAAGTTCAGGCCGGAGATGCCGCCGCGCTACGACGGCGCGGTGGACCCGTCGGCTTTCCTGCTGGCATACGAGGAGGCCGTCCTCGAGGCCGGGGGCGACGACAAGGTCATGGCCAACTGGCTCCCCATGGCCCTTGCCGGCGAGCCACGCGCCTGGCTACTCAACCTCCCTGGATCCACGGTGGCATCCTGGGAGGAACTCCGCGACCTCTTCACTGCGCTCTACGTGGTACCGGCGCACCACGCAGTCGTGGCCCTGCTGGGCGGCTCTCAAGCACCGCCTTCGGATCACCATGTCAAGCCGTTCCTTTGCCAGATTGGTGCCGCTTCAAAGTGCTCGGGGGCTCCGCCGGGTCGGGCATGCACCCAATGCTCTGCACGCCCACCATCTGCAACGTGGCTATTACCAGGACCCTCATCAATGGTGGCGCCGACCTCAACCTACTCTCCATGGAGGCCTTCAGCCTTCTTCATGTGCCACTCGAGTGGCTCAGCCTTAGTAAGCCTTTCTCCGGAGTTGGTGGTGGCACTACCCGCTCCCTGGGGCAGATCCGCCTCCCCGTCACCTTCGGCACATGCGACAACTACCGCACTGAGCTCATCGACTTCGACGTCGCGCACATCCGTCTGCCATACAACGCCATTCTCGGGTACCCAGCTTTGGCCAAGTTCATGGCGGCGACTCATCCGGCCTACAACCTCATGAAGAAGCAGTTGTTCACACAAGACAAGGCAGAAACCAAGCAGGTGGTAGTCGACAAGGACGGGCCCTCAGGAGCCACCTTTACCATAGGTGCCAGCCTCGACCCAAGCCAAGAGGAAGCGTTGGTGAAGTTCTTGCGCGCGAACAAGGATATATTCGCGTGGGAGCACAATCAGCTAGTGGGAGTCCCGAGAGAGGTGATTCAATATTATTTAAGGGTATGCCCCAATGTACGCCCTGTGAAGGAGCGGGCGAGATGGCAGTCCACTGAGAAGTAGGCCTTCATCGTCCAAGAGACCCGCAAGCTGGAGGCGGTGGGTGCCATTCGCGAGGTTCGGTATCCCGAATGGCTGGCGAACCCCGTCGTAGTGCTGAAGAAAGGCGGGAAGGAGCGAATGTGCGTCGACTTCACCAACCTCAACAAGGCCTACCACCAAGATCCGTTCCCGCTCCCACACATCGATCAGATCGTCGACTCCACCGCCGAGTGCGACCTGCTATGCTTCCTGGATGCGTTCTCAGGGTATCACCAGATCAAGATGGCGGTAGAAGATGTGGAGAAGACAGCCTTCCTGACCCCGTGTGGGGTGTACTGCTACACCTCATGCCCTTTGGACTGCGCAACGCGGGCGCGACCTTTCAGCGGCTGATGCACATCGCCTTGGGGCGATAGCTCGAGAGAAACATGAAGGTCTACATCGACGACATTGTGGTGAAGTCTCGGGAGGCAAGGACCTTGATTCAAGACTTGGAGGAGACCTTCACGAGCCCGCGTGAGGTGAACTTGCGGCTTAACCCGGAGAAGTGCGTGTTCGGTGTCCCATCCAGCAAGCTGTTGGGCTTCCTCGTGTCCCACTGAGGGATCGAGGCGAATCTAGAGAAGATCAATGCCATTAAGGACATGAGCCCACCATAGACCCTTAAAGAAATGCAGAAGCTGGCTGGTCGGTTAACTGCTTTGGGACACTTCATCTCCAAGATAGGAGAGCGCGCCCTACCCTTCTTCAAGCTGATGAAGAAGGAGGGCCCATTCGAGTGGACCCAGGAGGCCGCCCGAGCTTTCCAAGAACTCAAGAGATACCTGACCAGCCCTCCGGTGATGGTGGCACCACGACCTCTCGAGCCCCTAGTACTCTACCTTGCTGCTACCCCGTACTCCGCCAACGCAGCTCTGGTGGCGATTCAGGAGGAGCACCAAGCCAAGGGCGCGTCACGCCAAGCTACAGCTGAAGCAATGCAAGACCAGGAAGGTGCCGCAAGAGCCTTAGCAGCGTCAATAGAAGAGCAAGCTCGGCAGGACAACGTCACCGAGATTCCCGCAGGCAATCAGGCGTCAGGAGTCCCTCCATCTCAGGAGACGTCCCAACCTCCGCAAGACATGAGCCTCATCAGAGCGCCAACCCTGGTCAAACACTCAGTGTATTTTGTTAGCACAGTGTCGCGAGACCCAAGGGCGCGATATCCCATGCCCCAGAAGCTCCTGCTCGCGCTCTTGGTGGCCTCGCGCAAGCTGCAGCACTACTTCCAGGGCCACCCCATCAAGGTCGTCTCAGCCTACCCATTGGAGAGGGTGCTCAAGAGCCCCAATTCTGCCGGAAGGGTCGCTGAGTGGAACATCAAGCTGCAGGCATTCCAGTTGGAGTTCAGCACTACCAGGGTCATCAAGGGAGCCGCGCTCGCTGATTTTGTGGCGGAATGGACAGATGCCCCGACACTTGAAGTAGGCCAAGACTGGTCCACCTCACCAGGAAGCGAGGTGCCAAACGGCTGTGTCATGTATTTCGATGGCGCCTTCGCGCATCAGAGCGCAGGGGCTGGAGCAGTACTCATCTCGCCCACCCAGGACAAGCTCTACTACGCCATGCAGCTCTGCTTTCAGCAGGGCGAGAAGGTCTCCAACAACATCATGGAATACGAGGGCCTCATAGCTGGCCTGAAGGCCGCGATAGCTCTGGGGGTGAAGCGCCTTATCGTTAAAGGCGACTCGCAGCTCCTCGTCAACTTCTCCAACAAAGTATACGAGCCGAGGGACGAGGATATGGAGGCATCTCGCGAAGGTGCGCAAGATGGAGAAGCAGTTCTTGGGCCTAGAGTTACAGCATGTGCCTCGGGGCACCAACAAGGAAGCTAAAGACATCGCCAAGAGGGCATCCAAGCGGCAGGAGGAGCTCTTCAAGCCATGGGCGAGACCACCACTTTCAAGCGCAGCTCGGCCCCAGGAGGAGCTCCCGCAGCCACCTGCGACGGGAGCCCCAGCCTGTGGCCCGACCTCAGGAGCTTGCCTGCTCTTGGCGCTCGAGCCCCAGGAGGGATGCTGGACCAAGGAATTCAAGGAGTATCTGATGCAAGGGGCCCTGCCGGAGAAGGACGAGGACACAAAGCGCGTGGACCGGCAAGCCACGGCGTACTGCATCCAGGACGGTGAGTTGTACAGGAAGCATCCAAATGACATTACTCTGCGCTGCATATCCAGGGACCAGGGGAAGGAGCTGCTAATTGACATACACGGTGGGGACTGCGAGCACCACTCTTCATCACGGACCCTCATCGGCAAGGTATTCCGCAGTGGGTTCTACTAGCCCACTGCGCTCAACGACGCAGCTGAGATGGTGAAGTCCCGTGAAGCCTACCAGTTCCACGCCAAGCATATTCATCAGCCGGCTCAGGGCCTCCAAACCATCCCACTCACGTGGCCGTTCGCGGTCTGGGGGCTGGTCAGCTTGGGCCCGTTCCCTCGAGCGCCTGGGGTTACCGCTACCTCTACGTCACCATCGACAAGTTCACCAAGTGGGCGGAAGTGGAAGCCGTCCGCACCATCCCAGCCGGCTCCGCTGTCAAGTTCATCAGGAGCCTCGTGAGACGTTTCGGGGTTCCCAACCGCATCATCACAGATAACGGCTCGTAGTTCACTAGTAACCTCTTCAAAACCTACTATGCTAACCTTGGAACGCAGATTTGGTACGCTTCGGTGGCACACCCTAGGAGCAATGGTCAGGACGAACGCGCCAACGCAGAGGTCTTGAGGGGCCTCAAGACCAAGACCATCAAGAAGAAGCTCGAGGCCTGTGGCAGGGGCTAGCACGACGAGCTCCAGTCCATGCTCTGGTCCATCCGCACCACTGCCACCAAGCCAATAGGCGAGATCCCATTCTTCCTTGTCTACGGAGCCAAAGCGGTCCTTCCTCATGAGGTCAAGCATCGCTCCGCACGGGTCTTGGTGTTTGATGAAGCGCAGTAGGATGCCACGTGGGGGATGGACCTCGTGCTGGGGGAGGAACATCGTCGTGAAGCTGCACTGAGGGCGGCGAGGTACCAGCAGGTGTTGCGGCGATTTCACTGCTGCAACATCCGCTCCAGGACGCTTGAGACGGGTGACCTCATCCTGAGGCGGGTCCTCTCCAGGGAAGGGCTGCACAAGCTCTCACCTATGTGGGAGGGCCCGTTCAGGGTCGTCCATGTCTCCAGGCTTGGAGCCACGCGCCTAGAGACGCAGGACGGGGTACCCATCCAGAACGCCTGGAACATCCAGCACCTCCAGAAGTTCTACCCATAAAGCAAGGCCCAGTGCCTGTGAAGAAGGCCCAGTGCCTCTGAAGATCACCGCCCGTGACACTCTCACGTAATAATGAGTGGGGTTGTACACGCCCCAGAGTCTCAGGGGTGCCGGCCTCAGGCCCTGGGGCTCCCTCCCACGCCTAGTGGCAGCACTTAGCTCCGCGCTGGTGAGAAGACTCGAAGACTAGACTAGGTGCCGGACGTGGCTTTTCATTTGCTTTCCATAGTTGGCTCGCCCCTTTTTTAATCAAAGTTTGCTTCTGGCGTCCATCGCTGATTTGGTTCTATCGCCTTTTGTTGCTATTTCCGACTAGTTGGCTTGTGGTCTCCCTCGGACACCTCGCGAGGGGGCTAGGAAGGAGCCCTCGCGAGCTTTTTTCCTTCTCTCTGCCTTCCGTCTGCTTTCTCACGAGGCGCCCTCGTTCGAGCCCACAATTTGGTGCATCTCTCTTAATCTGTGCCCCTCGGGTACCGTGATATGAAGCGCTGGGTCAAGGCTTGGGGGAACGATAAGTTTCCTGGCGAGCTTCCTAACGAATTTTTTGCAGTTCCTGAGCAACATCTAAGTCAAGACGGGCACAAGGAAACAAGTGCCTCGTGAAGGGGAGGTTGCCCCAGACACGCCAAGCTAAGTTATGTCTGCATAGAATAATGACACAACACGAGAGCAACATAGTGATAACCCACAAGTATAGGGGATCGCAACAGTTTTCGATAAGTAAGAGCGTCGAACCCAACGAGGAGCTAAAGGTAGAACAAATATTCCCTCAAGTTCTATCGACCACCGATACAACTCTACGCACACTTGACGTTCGCTTTACCTAGAACAAGTATGAAACTAGAAGTACTTTGTAGGTGTTGTTGGATAGGTTTCCTAGATAATAAAGAGTACGTAAATAAAAAGTAGGGGCTGTTTAGATAAATAAACAATAAAGCAAATATAGAAAGTGTGGAAAAGTGGTGGTAGGAGTTGTGAAATTGCCCCTAAGCAATTGACTACTTTACTAGACCGATATCAAGTATTATGTGGGAGAGGCCACTGCTAGCATGTCATCCTTGACTTGGAATTCTATGCACTTATGATTGGAACTATTAGCAAGCATCCGCAACTACTAATGTTCATTAAGGTAAAACCCAACCATAGAATTAAGGTATATTGGCCCCCCTTCAATCCCGTATGCATCAATTTCTATGCTAGGTTGAAGCTTCTGTCACTCTTGCCCGCCAATACATAGTCCTATCAACATACAACTAACCCTAGGGTGTGATCCACACGCGCAATCATATGATGGGCACCAAAGGACAGCAACATAACCACAAGCAAATTAAATCAATCATAGCAATTCATCAACCACCAATAGGACAACGAAAATCTACTCAGACATCATAGGATGGCAACACATCATTGGATAATAATATGAAGCATAAAGCACCATGTTCAAGTAGAGGGTACACCGGGTTGTGGGAGAGTGGACCGCTATAGATAGAGGGGGGAAGGTGATGGAGATGTTGGTGAAGATGGCAGAGGTGTTGGTGTAGATTGCGGTGATGATGATGGCCCCCGGTGGCACTCTGGTGCCACCGGAAGCGAGGGGGAGAGAGCCCCCCTCCTCATTCTTCTTCCTTGACCTCCTCCCTAGATGGGAGAAGGGTTTCCCCTCTGGTCCATGGCCTCCATGGCACAGGAGGGGCGAGATCCCCTCCGAGATTGGATCTGTCTCTCTGTCTCTCTCTGTTTCTGCGTTCTCAGATTCTTCCCTTTCATTGTTTCCTATATTCCCGGAGATCCGTAACTCTGATTGGGCTGAAATTTTAACACGATCTCTATCCGGATATTAGCTTTCTTGCGGCGGAAGAAGGGCATCAACCGCCTTACGGGTGGCCCACGAGGGTCAGGAGCGCGCCCAGGGGGCAGGCGCGCCCCCCTGCCTCATGGCCACCATGGGCACCGTCTCACTTGAATTTTTCTTCCCAAAAATCATATATATTCCAAAAAAATTCCGTCAGGTTTTATCCCGTTTGGACTCCGTTTGATATGGTTATTCTGCGAAACAAAAAAAATGCAACAAACAGGAACTGGCACTGGGCACTGGATCAATATGTTCGTCACAAAAATAGTATAAAAAGTTGCCAAAAGTATATGAAAGTTGTAGAATATTGGCATGGAACAATCAAAAATTATAGATACGACGGAGGCATATCACATAGCATAATGGTTAAGGAGTCATGGTTCAATACACGCCCCTCCGGGCCCATACTGGTTTCGTTTTGATGTAGGAAGGAAAAGAGGAACGAAACAAAAGCGGTGGTCGCCCCTACAGCAGTCCACGAGGGCAGGCCCTTGGGGACGTCTCGGGCTTAGACGGATCCCTCCTCGCGCTTCATGGATGCGCGACGACGAAACGACCCGCTACCACCTTCGAAGCGGGCGCGGCGACGCGACGGCTGGTCGTAGCCGCCACTGCTGGAGCTGTCGCCGAGAGAGGAGCCACCGTAGCCGGACAAGGCGTAGCCGGCGGTTTCACCATCCTCCTCACCACGACCATCGCCAAGGCCGAGCACCTCCTCGCCGTCGTTCACCTCGGGGCAGCATCCGACACGGCAACCGTCTTCCCCGAACACCCTCACGTAGAGGGTTGCGTCACCGTCAAACTTGAAGTGGCACTACAAGAAATATGTCAACTAGTGACCTTCTGTCAGGGACCCTGGAAGAAATGGTCATAGATCTATGACCATTTCAGACCAATTGTTCAAAAGCTATTCGGGGGGCTCCAAACCCTAAACCATTGTGACCATTTTGGTCAGAAAGGTCGTAATTTCCTTACATGAAATGGTCATAAAGCAAACAGCGCTAGTCCGCTGCCTTATTTCTAGTTGTTAACGACCAATATAGATGGTCATAGCCTTGTAAATTGTGGTGGGTTGGTATGACTAGGCGCCACCTCATCAGTTTTGCCTATGTGTCATGTCCCTGTGGCATTTTTTGCCCCAGGTTGTGAAGCAACCTATATTTCTGTCATTCCCAAAATTCCCAAAAAAATCTCATAAATTCTTTGAGTCATATCTTTCTCAAATATGTAAAAACCCTTCCTTGCCTAGTTCAAAAATAATTCAACAATATTCATTTTCCTATTCTATTCAAAACAACACTTTATGAAGGAAGTACCACTTCGGCATGTCCAAATAGTATCCATTTTCTACAGTGCTTTCCTAAGCCCAAATAACCATCCTCCACCAAATACCAGCTCAATCCATTCATTATTTTGAGCCCAGCTTCAACATTTGTATTTATGTCCAGTGTGGTACTTTGCAAAGCAAGTACCACCTAGGCTCCTCCTTTTGAGCTGAAAATTTGTGAAGACGGTCTTCTTAGTAACTGATCATCCTCAGCCAAAACTCACGCCCATTAGCCATGTACATTTCTCGTACTACTAATCAAACACTTGGCTGCTAATTCATGTTTGAGCATCGATCGGTCTCCTCGTGAGAATCTTATGTTGTAATTTTCTTCCTAGCACCTACCTGGGGAGTGCCCAACCCACTAGACATGCGTAGGCCACCCAGAACACATGGCAACGCCACGGTCACGCGGTGACCACGCGACGGGCATGCGAGTTTACGCGCTCTAGAGTTGGGGCCCTCGGCCACCGCCCAAACCTCGATGTATCGCCACCAAACCATGTATTTATGATTAAATAGGTACTTATGTAACTAGAAATGATTTTTGGAAAAAATAAATAGTATTATGAGGCAGCTGTAGTTCAAATTTGACCCGCTTCCAACTGAATTGGCGGAAATTGTCTTTTTCACGAGAGGTGGATCAAAACTTTTTACACCCAACCATTTTGTCAATTGTGCATTAAATATTTCCTAGTATTTTAGAAAATTGATTTGGTCCAATTTTGCAACAATTATTTGGGAGGTCCTTCACCAAAAAACCTCCTTTTGGGCACTCGAAATATGGAAAATGGTTTTTTCGTCCAAAGAAAATGAAAACTTCCTTAGGCAACATTGTTTGCCATTCCAATATGCACCCTTGTGCACAATATGAGGTCATTTTAACAAACTATGCCATGAATGTGGCCATGAGATTGATCATTTGTGTTGAAAGCCATGAATCTTCACACATGATTGCTCATTTCCGAGAACACTTTTTTAAAAGAATTTCCGTATTACAAGTTTATTAGTTTTCCTGGTAACTTGGTCACATATAATTACACAATGCGAAGGTTTTCCAATTTTTTGATTTTTTTGAATTTTTATGCCCGTTTCAAAATGCGGTCAAAACGGCGGGAATGACCGTTCCTAGCTAGTGGTTGAATCTTGGAATTTTTTTGGTGTTTCGCTCATTAAATAGATACTTTTGTACCTAGAACTGATTTTTGGAAAAAATAAAGAGCAAACTACAAGGCAGCTACAGTTCAAATTTGACCCGCTTCCAACTGAATCGACGAAAATTTGTCTTTTTAACGAGAGGTGGATCAAAACTTTTTACACCCAACCATTTGGTCAATTGTGCATTAAATATGGCCTAGTATTTTAGAAAAATAATTTGGTCCAATTTTGCAACAATTTTTTGGTAGGTTCTTCACAAAAAAACCTCCTTTTGGGCACTCGAAAAATGGAAAATGGTTTTTTCGTTCAAAGAAATGAAAACTTCCTTAGGCAAGATTGTTTTCCATTCCAATATGCACCCTTGTGCACAATATGAGATCATTTGAACAAACTATGCCATCAATGTGGCCATAAGATTGATCATTTGGCTTGAAAGCCATTGATCTCCACACATGATAGCTCGTTTCTGAGAACACTTGTTAAAAATAATTTCCATATTACAAGTTTATTATTTTTCCTGGGAACTTGGCCACATATTATGACACAATGCGAAGGTTTCCCAATTTTTTTGATTTTTTTGAATTTTTATGCCCGTTTCAAAATGCGGTCAAAACGGCGGGAATGACCGTTCCTAGCTAGTTGTTGAATCTTGGATTTTTTGGTGTTTCTCTGATTAAATAGATACTTATGTACCTAGAAATGATTTTTGGAAAAAATAAAGAGCAAACTAGAAGGCAGCTACAGTTCAAATTTGACCCGCTTCCAGCTGAATCGGCAGAAATTTGTCTTTTTCACGAGAGGTGGATCAAAACTTTTTACACCCAACCATTTTGTCAATTGTGCATTAAATATGGGCTAGTATTTTAGAAAATTAATTTGGTCTAATTTTGTAGCAAATATTTGGTAGGTTCTTCACAAAAAAACCCATTTTTGTCACTCGGAAAACGGAAAATGATTTTTTCGTCCAAAGAAAATGAAAATTTCCTTAGGTAACATTGTTTGTCATTCCAATATGCACCCTTGTGCACAATATGAGATCATTTGAACAAACTATGCCATGAATGTGGGCATAAGATTGATCATTTGGCTTGAAAGTCATTGATCTCCACACAGGATAGCTCGTTTCTGAGAACACTTTTTCAAAATATTTATCGTATTACAAGTTTATTATTTTTACTGGTAACTTTGCCACATATAATGACACAATGCGAAGGTTTTCCAAATTTTTGATTTTTTTTGAATTTTTCATACCCGTTTCAAAATGCGGTCAAAGCGATGGGCATGACCGTTCCTAGCTAGTGGTTGAATCTACGAAAACTTTTTGTCTTTCTCTTATTAAATAGATACTTTTGTACCTAAAAATGATTTTTCGAAAAAATAAATAGCAAATTGTGCGATGGGGGTAGTTCAAATTTGACCCGTTTCCTACTGAATCGGCAAAAAATTGTCAATTTGATGGAAGGTTGATGAAAAGTTTTTAACACACAATCATCTGGTTAATTGGACATAAATACGGTCTAATATTTTTGAAAAATGAAATGGTGCCATTTTGCAGTAAATATTTGATAGATTCTTTACATTGATGAGAAAATATATAATAGAAACTAAAGAAGAAATACAATTACATGCGCTTAATTCTGATTGATAGAGACGTTTGTGCCATGGATCAATGACATGAAACATATCCATCCATCCATCTCCTCATCCCACATCCATCCATCCATCCACCCATCCATTCCCCACCGCAAACCCCTACCTGTCTCCACCCCACCGCAAACCCCTCCTCCCTTCCCCTTCCAAATCGCCACCGCCGCCGCCTCCCCATCAGCTCCACCGGCGAGCCCTTCCTCACCGCATCGCCACCCCCGCGCCCATCCATGGCATCCCCCGCGCCTTTCCATCAGCATCCATGGCCTCCCCTGCACCCTTCCTCACCGCATCGCCACCCCAACCCCCTCCCATCCTCTCCCCGACGCTCCCCTCGCTCCGGCCCTTCATCCTCTCCGACCAGACCAACCGACCGCGGCCCCTACCCTAGGCAGGGAGGGCGGATAGCTGCTGCGCGGGCGCACAGGAAGGGGCGGCGGCGGGAGCGCATCCCCAAGATCTAGCCCATCAAGCACCGTGTCAAAGTCTCTCCTTCGACGAGCTCTATGTGCGGGTGTGCGGAGGCGCTTGTGAGGGCAGTGGAGGCCTTCTTCGACGCCTTCCTCGTCGACTACTTCCTCTTCTGGTTCCGCCGCTGCCCCGGCCCTGACAGCCCCGCCTTCGCCCACCGGGTAAGCCAACCCTACCTCGCCCTCTCCCTCTCCCTCGCGTCCGGCTCCTCTGTTCGTTCGTTCTTCGATCCCAGGCGGTGATGTTTTTATTTTTTGGTGTGTTCGTGTCTGTGCAGGATCCGCTCGTGCCCAAGGACTGGACAAGGGAGGCGCTCCCGGCCTCGGACGAAGAGAAAGGTGCCCTGGGTTTCTCGGTCAGATTTGTGATTTCGCGGTATTGGTTTGGTGTGCTGTGTACCTGTGGTTGACCTCTCTACCGCTGGTTGGATGTTTGTGTGGTGTTGTTTCAGGTTTTGCAGAGAGCACATTGTTGAACCAGCAGTTGGCAGATGACGACGACACAGATGAGGAGCTTAGGCGAGAGGTACGCCTACCAGAGCACCGTTAAACGAATTTCTGTTACTTTTTCAGTCACATGCGTGAGGAATGGATGTGTTGTGCGGTTATTGTTACTGTCAGGTTGTAGCTCTAGGTCTATTGTGATGTGGCTGACCTCTCTGCCGCTGGTTGGACGTCCGTATGGTACTGTTTCAAGTTTTGCAGAGAGCACAGGCTCGAATGAACAGTGTGTGTGGAACAAATTCTTGTCTGAATTCTCTTCTTGTGGGAGTATGAACTTGCTTGCAGTATCCTGCTTGCAGTATCTTGGAGTATCAACTTGGAGCATCTGGTTAGAGTAGCATCTTGCAACACATTCGATTACTCCAGTACTGATAGTTACAGTGGCATCTTGCAAAATGGAGTAGTTAGAGGAGCATCTTTGATTAACTAAATGGATGATAGCTGTTGCTAAGTTGGGACTTGCCTGCAGTAGTGCTTGCAAGCAGTAGTTCCCTCTTCATATCTCTTCTTGCTTGCAGTACTTTAACTTATGATTTGTCTTTGGTGGAGTATTTCTTGAACTGTGTTGTATTCCCGTGACTAAATAGTGAATCCAGTTACAACAAAGCATGCCAGTAACAATAAAGCTCCCTGTAACCTTTTGTTTCATTGGTCAAACACGATAGCAGCGATGCCGAGGGATCTCCCCTACACACATATGCATTCTAATGGTCACATACTTGTATCTAGTTCTCCTCATAAAATATTTGCATGCATGACAAAGCTCCAACATGTACACTCTCATGCTTACTTAGATTAGAAGCATTCTATACAAAACAAACTACTATATGCTAGTCTTACTTACACTGTGTGTGTTGGGCACTCTACTTTAATTTTCTAGCATGTTAAATTTAACATTCTAATATATTTGTTTGAAACAATAGTATAGCATAACATATTTACTGCATTTTTTAAAACAGATAATACATATTGAATTATTCATATTAATCTAAGATAATAACCAAACAACTACATGACAGTGGATTAGTAGCATGCATGTGTGACTTAGTTTTTGGTGTGTTTTGCTTGCAGGTCATTGTTGTGAAGGCCGTCACGGGAAGGCGTGGGGGATTTGGCACAAGGCCGATGATCGAGTCTATGCTCTCTCCTCCATGGAAAGACCTATTTTTCTCTGATGATTGTTTTGAAGTGGCAGACCATGTGAACAACCTAGGCACCATCGCGGCTCGGGCACCAAGAAGTTCATGGAGGTGCTGCAGGGCTAGGGCCGTGGCTGCGCCAACAGGTAACCAAATCGGCTTCCCTATGATTATTATTACTGTAGCGCTAGTTTTAGTGTAAATAGGCTTTTGGACTGATGAACAAAAGTCACGAGACCCTGCAGCCTGATGACTGTCTAGAAGCAGAGTGGTTCGATTCATGTGTACTAGTAGCATCTAAATCCTGCAGAGTAAATCATTAGGCACACTGTACTGCACACACTAGTTAATGTTCTGTCTTTTTTAGAACATTTTGTATCTGTTGTCTAGTTCTATCCGGTGATACTCGATTAGGGCCCCATGTGTTTGAACAACTAGTCAAGTAACATGGGTCCCCACTAGTGGTACAACGTCAAGTTTGGAAGCAGCTGGAGTGAATGTCAGAGAAGTTGAACAGCTTACACATTTTCCTGAAATGGTATAGCTTAGTTTGTTTTTTAGCTACTACAGCATTTCTTGAAATGATTTTTATTCTAAGCATTTTTGTCATACTCAATAAGCTAGTTCCTGAATCAGATTTGTTAATGAAATGTTTATTTAGCATGCTATAGTTAATTAGTTGGCAAGTGTGATGTCCATTCTCCTTATTCCGTCGCCTGATTCCAAACGCCTCCTCTGTTTTTTGCAGGTCTGGCAGCACCGCCGCGTCAACGACGAAGGTGGTGATCGCGGCGGCGAGCGGCGCGAGTTGGTGGCTTCGGGACTGGACGTTACGGCTCATATATGTGCTTTTGACTAATCCAATTTCTTTTGGTCTAGCTGGGCATTAATTTGAGTTCATATATGTGCTTGTCACTCCATAGGTTATACTGATTCCCTCTGTTTCCTTATATGTTCTTGTAGTTTGGTTGCTTTCCTATTCATGCATGTTTGTACAGCTATATATAGTTTTGCTGTGAATCTGTCGTGCATGTATTGAAATGTACGAAATGTTGAATACATGTTCACTCTCAGTTGGGATATTGAATTGTACATAGTTATGTGATTCATGTCTGCTTCTTATCTTATTAAGTGATTATCTTTATGTCCTTGCTACCAGTAGGATGGTCAATAGCTTGTTTTGTAGTTCTCCACTTTATGAAAATAGCTTCCTGTAGCATGTTTCTACTATCTGTGTGATGCTGAACAATATGCTCTTATTCTGTTGCTATATTCTCACCAAATGCACAATTTATTTTCTTAGACCTACTGTTAAACAAAGTCTTAACTTGTATCATTTTTTCTTAAAAATAAGCATAGAATTCCTGACTCTTCTGTTATATGATCAGCTTACTCCTTCTTCAACAACTGTACTAATTCATGACTGTTGTATGTAAGGAGTAAAATAGTTTACTTGAGTGATATCCACTAGTTCACTATCTTAGAGCACCTTTTTAGCATTGTGGGTTGCTAATAGTATTTTAGACTTATCATATCCTCTCTGGCGCGATGGCAGGAGCACATGATAGACTACTAAATGGACAAGTATCTGCAACGTTCAGCGTCAAAGATGATGCTTACCAGATGTTCTACAACAGCCCCATCCATATCATCGGCATGAAGTTAGGTATCTACTCGTCCTAAAATTGGTGGCCTGAAGCTTGATGCATGTATAATGTGACACACACAGCAGGATATCTGAATAATTTTGACATGTTTGCTCTGTTATCTAGCAGTAGGTTGATACTTTTCATTTGCCCTTTCCAAATATATCTCAGTTTTGTTGTTATGAGAATGTTATATGCATGGTTTCTTATTAGATCTCAAATTCCGCAGCTATGTTTCATTGTTAGGAGAATGTTATATGCACGGCTACACTTGATTATGTTCCCTAACTTTTTTGATTTATAACTCGCAGATTTTGGCCTTCATTCGTCAAAAGTTTGTGTACAAGGAACTCTAGGAGTATAATCCTAAAGAGAACTCGCACCCAACAATGTGTTTTAGCTCTCTGGAGCTGGACATGTTAATATTTAGGTGTATCCTATAATTCAATACCTGATTTGTACTGCCATGATTGTAAACTACCTGCCATTATTTGGCTGTTGTTTGACAAATTATGTGTTATTGGCTCTGTTTGAATAACGTTATTGGTTGGTGCACAAATAGAGAACTGACGTGTGGCACCTAAACAACACACCTGGTCCCATTTCACTAGTGGAAAGAAACAAAAGAAAACTGACAAGTGGGACCTAATTGGATGAGCAAAAGAAAACAAAAGAAAACACACCTGGTCCAAAAAGGATTGTAAAAAGGCCCAAATAAGAAATGGAAGCAAAAAGGCTGAAGGCCTAGAAAATAAAAAGGCTGCAATGTTGGGCTTGGCCCATGAAGCCGATCAAAAATTGATAGAAAAAATACATTAAAAAGGCCGAATTGTTGGGCTAGGCCCATGTAGAAAACCGAATTGGACCGCGCTGAATCTTGTGCCACATCAGATTGCCACGTCGGATGCTTACGTGGCCTGGGGAGGCTGCTAGTGACCAAAACAAAACAATAGGCATATTTTGGTCGTAAACGTCTACGACCTTCTCACAGAGAAGGTCGTTAATTTCAGTTTACGACTGCCAGCTTTTGACCTTCTATTTTTGGTCACAAAAAGGTCGCAAATGAAAAACAATGACCTTTTAGTGACCAATAGTCAAGGTCACAAGTTGACATATTTCTTGTAGTGTGGACGGTGCACCGTCTGCCGAGGCCACGCGTGCGGAGGAAAACGTCTACCAACCGCGGGCCAGAGCTATGTTGGCCGTGACGGAGACCTCGAATGCGACCCAAGAGGCCCGGCTGCAGCAACCGTCTGCCTGTAGTCAGAGCCCGCCCGGACCGGAGGTCGGCAGCTCGTCGGCAAAGAAGCGAGGAAGCTGGAGCCGGCTGCCGGCCGGATCCTCCGACCAAACAATGAACTCCGGCAGCACCTCCGATGCGTGGAACCGTGGCGAGGGAGGCCGCGCAACCACGGTGCGTCTCCTTTCATCGACGGGGCTGCCGGACCAGAGCGACTCCTGCCACACGCAGCGGCACCACCCCGGGAGCCGAGGGCCACGGCGGGAGTCGCAGCATGCTTGCGGGGACGACCACGTCCACGCTTGGGCACCGGGGAGCTGGGCCCCTCCCGAGGGGCCTTGCCCTTCTCCGTGGCGGAGAACTTCTTCGACGGCGCCATTGCTGCTAAGGAGAGGAGCAAGGAGGAGGAAGCATGCGAACCGCGGAGAGATGGGTGACGGGGGCTCTGCCCCCCTCCCCATTTATAGCGGAAGAAGGCTAATCGGCGCCTCCCATGATCATAGGTAATGATGGTTTTCCTTGCATGTCGCACGGACTTGACAAGTCGAGCAGTTGCCGAGGCAGCATGGGGAAGCGGAGATGCCCACGTCCAATCATACGCCACGCGTCGACCAATGCCGGAGGCTTTTGGGGCCCGCGGTGCTCCATGCTTGACCTTTGGCTTCACCGCGAAGCCAAGCTCGAGCACACCTTTGGACCGGGGTCTACTGTCGGTGTTCTGGGAACGAGGGTCCCCAGACTTGCCTCCCTGCGGCCCACGGCGTGACTTTGCTAGCAGGCCTGCACGACCCATCTTCATCAGCAAGACATTCAGGACCCTCGCGAGGGGCCAAGCCTCGCGAGGCGGGCGACGCAAGACCTCCTCAGGAGCGGCCTCACCAGGATGCCTTGTGAGGAGTGGAGATATCAAGGCAGGGCAAACCTTGCGAGGCTCTCGTGACGTAAGCCGTGACGATCAGGATCAGGCGGGCACCAACGCGTGCAGCGTCCTTGTTTCCTCTTCGGTGCTAAGGAGGCAGGCGCAGGTGCAGAGTACGGAGGCGTCAAGCAAAGGTTTCCATATCAGTGCAACGAGACCAAGACCAGCGGGACGGCAGGACGGAGGTCACCATGAAGCCCAAGACAGCGTCACCACCAGAGCCTTTTGCAGGCGAAGACCGCTTTTGTCAGGATAAGCTGTACTAGTTGTCCCCTTTCGAATTGGCCGTTGTTGGCTCCCTTCCCGCTCAATATTTGGGGAGAGGACCAGGGCCTATATAAGTAGAACTAGCCACCACAGTAGGAGGATGGGGCAACTCACCTTGGATTAGATCCTCAGCCAATCCTAGTCACGCACACTGAGCACAAGAACACCTCAGCCTCAGGAGCCTATTCTTCCCCTTGTACTGTTCATCCTCAGCCCAAGAGGCAATCCACCACCACCACACTGGATTAGGGTATTACACCACAACAGTGGCCCGAACCAGTATAAATCTTGTGTCTTTGTGTTGCGAGTTCGTCGAGTTCATCCGTGAGATCTTAGCGAGCTAGGGCATAGATCAGTAGGGAGGAAATCTCCGTGCGCACCCCAGTGTTCAAACCTTAAGGGTTTTGCCGGAACCCGAGATCCGACAATGAACATGAATATGATTTGTGAGTAGTTACGTTTGTTCCTGAGGACATGGGAGAAGTCTTGCTATAAGTAGTCATGTGAATTTGGTATTCATCGATATTTTGATGAGATGTATGTTGTCTTTCCTCTAGTGGTGTTATGTGAACGTCAACTACATGACACTTCACCATTATTTGGTCCTAGGGGAAGGCATTGGGAAGTAATAAGTAGATGATGGGTTGCTAGAGTGGCACAAGTTTAAACCCTAGTTTATGTGTTCTTCGTAAGGGGCTGATTTGGATCCACATGTTTCATGCTATGGTTAGGTTTACCTTAATACTTCTTTTGTAGTTGCGGATGCTTGCAAGAGGGGTCAATCATAAGTGGGATGCTTGTCCAAGGAAGGGCAGTACCCAAGCACCGGTCCACCCACATATCAAATTATCAAAGTAACGAACGCGAATCATATGAGCATGATGAAAACTAGCTTGACAATAATTCCCATGTGTCCTCGGGAGCACTTTCCTTTATATAAGAGTTTGTCCAGGCTTGTCCTTTGCTACAAAAGGATTGGGACACCTTGTTGCACCTTGTTTACTTTTGTTACTTGATACCCGTTACAAATTACCTTATCACAAAACTATCTTTTACCAATAATTTCAGTGCTTGCAGAGAATACCTTACTGAAAACCGCTTGTCATTTCCTTCTGCTCCTCGTTGGGTTTGACACTCTTACTTATCGAAAGGAATATGATAGATCCCCTATACTTGTGGGTCATCAAGACTCTTTTTTGGCGCCGTTGCCGGGGAGTGAAGCGCCTTTGGTAAGGAAAAATTTATATAGTGTGCTGATATTTACTGTCACTTGTTACTATGGAAAATAATCCTTTGAGGGGCTTGTTCGGGGTATCTTCACCCCGACCAGTAGAGCAAAGAGTTGATCCTCAATCTACTGAACCTACTGAAAATGTTTACTTTGAAATTCCTTCAGGTATGATAAAGAAACCGCTAGCTAATCCTTTTACAGGCGATGGAACATTACATCCCGATTTGCACCTAATCTATGTGGATGAAGTTTGTGGAATATTTAAGCTTGCAGGTATGCCTGAGGATGTTATCAAGAAGGTCTTCCCTTTATCTTTGAAGGGAAAGGCATTGACATGGCTTAGGCTATGTGATGATATTGGATCATGGAACTACAACCGATTGAAATTGGAATTTCATCAAAAGTTTTATCCTATGCATCTGGTTCATCGTGATCGTAATTATATATATAATTTTTGGCCTCGCGAAGGAGAAAGTATCGCTCAAGCTTAGGGGAGGCTTAAGTCAATGTTGTATTCATGCCCCAATCATGAGCTCTCAAGAGAAATTATTATTCAAAATTTTTATGCTCGGCTTTCTCTCAATAGTCGCTCCATGCTCGATACTTCTTGTACTGGTTCTTTTATTATGAAGACTATTGAATTCAAATGGGATTTATTGGAAAGAATTAAATGCAACTCTAAACATTGGGAACTCGACGAAGGTAAGGAGTCAGGTATACCACCTAAGTTTGATTGTGTTAAATCTTTTATGGATACCGATGTTTTCTATGAATTTAGCACTAAATATGGACTTGACTCTGAGATAGTAGCTTCTTTCTGTGAATCATTTGCTACTCTGATCTTCCTAAGGAGAAGTGATTTAAATATCATCCTCCCATTGAAGTAAAAGTAGTTTAACCTATTAAAGTTGAGGAAAAGACTATCACTTATCTTGTTGATCCTATTGTTCCTACTGCTTATATTGAGAAACCACCTTTCCCTGTTAGAATAAAGGATCATGCTAAAGCTTCAACTGTGGTAAACAAAAGTAATATTAGAGAACACCCAAACCCTCTGAGCAAATTAAAGTTGAACCTAGTATTGCTATGGTTAAAGATCTCTTGGTTTATAATATTGATGGGCATGTTATTTACCTCTGTGATGAAGCTACTAGAATAGCTAAACCTGATACTAAAGATAAACATAGACCTATTGTTGGCATGCCTGTTGTTTCGGTTAAAATAGGAGATCATTGTTATCACGGCTTATATGATATGGGTGCTACTGTTAGTGCAATACCTTATACCTTATATAAATAAATTATGCATGATATTGCACCTGCTGAGATAGAAGATATTAATGTTACTATTAAGCTTGCCAATAGAGATACTATCTCACCGGTTGGGATCGTTAGAGATGTTGAAGTCTTGTGTGGGAAAATTAAATATCCTACCGATTTTCTTGTTCTTGCTTCCCCACAAGATAACTTTTGTCCCATTATATTTGGTAGACCCTTGTTGAATAATGTTAATTCTAAGATAGATTGCAAAAAGGATATTGTTTCTGTTGGTTTAGGGGATATGTCTCATGATTTTAATTTTGCTAAATTTCGTAGACAACCCCACGATAAGAATTGCCTAGTAAAGATGAAATTATTGGTCTTGCTTCTATTGCCGTGCCTCCTAATGATCCTTTAGAAAAATATTTGCTAGACCATGAGAATGCTATGTTTATGAATGAAAGAAGGGAAATAGATGAAGTATTCTTTAAACAGGGACCTATTTTGAAACACAACTTGCCTGTTGAAATTCTAGGGGATCCTCCTCCACCCAAGGGTGATCCCGTGTTTGAGCTTAAACCATTACCTGATACTCTTAAATATGCTTATCTTGATGAAAAGAAGATATATCCTGTCATTATTAGTGCTAACCTTTCAGAGCAGGAAGAAGAAAAATTATTAAAACTCTAAAGAAGCACCGTGCTGCTATTGGATATACTCTTGATGATCTTAATGGCATTAGTCCCACTCTATGCCAACACAAAATAAAATTTGAGAAATACGCTAAACCGGTTGTTGATCACCCATGAAGGTTAAATCCTAAGATGAAAGAAGTGGTAAGAAAAGAAATACTAAAGCTTCTGGAGGCAGGTATAATTTATCGTGTTGCTGATAGTCAGTGGGTAAGTCCTGTCCATTGTGTCCCTAAGAAGGGAGGTATTACTATTGTTCCTAATGATAAAGATGAATTGATCCCACAAAGAATTGTTACAGGTTATAGAATGGTAATTTATTTCCACAAACTAAATAAAGCTACTAAAAATGATCATTACCCTTTACCTTTTATTGATCAAATGCTAGAAAGATTATCCAAACATACACATTTTTGCTTTCTAGACGGTTATTCTGATTTCTCTCAAATACCTGTGTCAAAAGAGGATCAAGAAAATACCACTTTTACTTGCCCTTTCGGTACCTTTGCTTATAGACGTATGCCTTTTGGTTTATGCAATGCACCTGGCACCTTTCAAAGATGTATGACTACTATATTCTCTAACTTTTGTGAAAAGATTGTTGAGGTTTTCATGGATGATTTTTCCGTATATGGAACTTCTTTTGATGATTGCTTAAGCAACCTTGATCGAGTTTTGCAGAGATGTGAATAAACTAATCTTGTCTTGAACTAAGAGAAGTGCCACTTTATGGTTAATGAAGGTATTGTCTTGGGGCATAAAATTTCTGAAAGAGGTATTGAAGTTGATAAAGCTAAAGTTGATGCTATTGAAAAGATGCCATGTCCTAAGGACATCAAAGGTATAAGAAGTTTCCTTGGTCATGCTGGTTTTTATAGGAGGTTCATTAAAGACTTCTAGAAAATTTTCTATGCCTCTGACTAATCTCTTACAAAAAGATGTTCCTTTTGTCTTTGATGATGAGTGTGTAGAAGCATTTGAAATACTTAAGAAAGCCTTGATTTCTGCACCAATTGTTTAGCCACCTAATTGGAATTTAACCTTTGAAATTATGTGTGATGCTAGTGATTATGCTGTAGGTGACGTGCTAGGACAAAGAGTTGATAAGAAATTAAATGCTATCCAATATGCTAGTAAAACTCTAGACAATGCCCAGGGAAATTATGCTACTACTGAAAAAGAATTTTTAGCAGTTGTATTTGCTTGTGATAAGTTCAGACCTTATATTGATTCTAAAGTAACTATTCACACTGATCATGCTGCTATTAAATATCTTATGGAAAAGAAAGATGCTAAACCTAGACTTATTAGATGGGTTCTCCTACTACAAGAGTTTGATTTGCATATTATTGATATAAAGGGAGCTGAGAACCCCGTTGCAGACAACTTATCTAGGTTAGAGAATGTTCTTGATGACCCACTACCTATTGATGATAGCTTTCCTGATGAAAAATTAGCTGTCGTAAATGCTTCTCGTACTGCTCCATGGTATGTTGATTATGCTAATTACATTGTTGCTAAATTTATACCACCTAGTTTCACATACAAGAAAAAGAAAAAAAAATTCTATGATTTAAGACATTACTTTTGGGATGACCCACACCTTTATAAAGAAGGAGTAGATGGTATTATTAGACGTTGTGTACCCGAGCATGAACAAGAACAGATCCTACGCAAGTGTCACTCCGAGGCTTATGGAGGACACCACGCTGGAGATAGAACTGCACATAAGGTATTGCAATTCGGTTTTTATTGGCCTACTCTCTTCAAAGATGCCCGTAAGTTGGTCTTGTCTTGTGATGAATGTCAAAGAATTGGTGATATTGGTAGACGTCAAGAAATGCCTATGAACTATTCACTTTTTATTGAACCATTTGATGTTTGGGGTTTTGATTATATGGGATCGTTTCCTTCCTCTAATGGGTATACACATATTTTAGTTGCTGTTGATTACGTTACTAAGTGGGTAGAAGCTATTCCAACTAGTAGTGATGATCATAACACTTCTGTTAAGATGCTTAAAGAAGTTATTTTTCCTAGGTTTGGAGTCCCTAGATACTTAATGACTGATGGTGGTTCACATTTTATTCATGGTGCTTTTCGTAAAATGCTTGCTAAGTATGACGTTAATCATAGAATTGAGTAATAGAGAGATTAAATTAATTTTACAAAAGACTGTTAATAGGTCTAGAAGAATTGGTTCAAGAAGCTTGATGATGCATTGTGGGCCTATAGAACTGCATATAAAAATCCTATGGGTATGTCTCCGTATAAAATGGTTTATGGAAAAGCATGTCATTTATCTCTCGAACTAGAACATAAGGCATATGGGGCCATTAAAGAGCTCAATTATGATTTCAATCTTGCCGGTGGGAAGAGGCTATTTGACATTAGCTCACTTGATGAATGGAGAACTCAGGCCTATGAGAATGCCAAACTGTTTAAAGAAAAGGTTAAAAGATGGCATGACAAAAGGATACAAAAGCGTGAGTTTAATGTAGGTGATTATGTTTTGCTATACAACTCTCGTTTAAGATTTTTGCAGGAAAACTCCTCTCTAAATGGGAAGGTCCTTACGTTATTGAGGAGGTCTATCGTTCCGGTGCCATAAAAATCAACAAATTTGGAGGCACAAATCCGAAGGTGGTGAACGGTCAAAGAATTAAACATTATATCTTAGGTAATCCCATAAATGTTGAAACTAATGTTATTGAGACCGTAACCCTAGAGGAATACATAAGGGACACTTTCCAGAACGTTTCATACTCCGAAAAGGAATAGGTATGTGGTATGGTAAGTAAACCGACTCCAAAATAGTTCTAATAGCACTTTTTCTCCGTTTTGGAATATTTAAGAAAATAGGAAAATAAGGAGTAGTCTGAAAGGGACACGAGGCATCCACGAGGGTGGAGGGCGCGCCCTACCCCCTGGGCGCGCCCCCTGCCTCGTGGGCACCTCGTGTGCCCTCCGGACTCTGTTTTCTTGCACGATACTTCTTTTGGTCGGTAAAATTTCATTATATAATCTCCAGAAGGTTTTGACCATTGTACCATGCAAATATCCTCTGTTTTTGTTTCAAGCTGTTTTCTGCCAGAGTTGTTAAGGCCAGGCATCATGTCGCCCCCTCCTCCAACAATGAGGGTGACGATGCTTGGCTAATGAAGATAGAGCTGAAGAGAGAAGAACCCGGGGAGATCAACAAGGATGATAGGATCAAGAAGGCCACGGAGGATCAATCTCCGGCAGCAGAAGAAGAAAACATCCTTCAACCTCATTACAGTCTTCTTACCCCAACTGAGATTGAAGCTTTCAAGATGATTTAGTTAGATCGCATACAAAACAAGTATCTCACACGTGAAAATATTTTGTTGAAGGAGCATATCACCGCACTCAAGGGCATTATTCGCAAATTGGAGGATCTCCTACGCTCGATGTGCGGCACTACATCATCAACAACTCCATCATCACCACCTCCAAAGAAAGAGTCATAATCACATGGGTATGGGCACTCCCCTTGGCAACTGCCAAGCTTGGGGGAGGTGCCCCAGTATCGTATCACCATCACACTCCTATCTTTACCGTTTTTCTTAGTTCGATCCTTTTGGTAATATCTTGATCTAGTAGAATAAAGTTTTAGCATGATCTAGTTTTGAGTTTTGCTTTATGATCCTTCTATGTAATCGAGTCCTTGAGCTATATATATAATAAAGATTAGTTTTGAGTCAAGGGCTTTGCTATCTTGCTATGATCTTGAGGGAATAATAGAGAAGAGAAGGAGTAAAAAGAATTAAAGAGATCATACTGATTTTGTGGAGAGTAATGACTTCACATATAAAGAGTATGATGAATAAAATTTGTTGAGAGTTGACAAACATAGTTTTGGTCATCATTGCAATTAATAGGAAGTAACAAAGAAAGAGAGGTTTTAACATATAAATATACTATCTTGGACACCTTTTATGATTGTGAGCACTCATTAAAATATGACATGCTAAAAGGTTGATGTTGGACAAGGAAGACAACGTAATGGGTTATGTTTTCTTATATCTGAAATAAAGTATATTGTCATGGATCATCCAACATGTTGAGCTTGCCTTTCCCCCTCATGCTAGCCAAATTCTTTGCACCAAGTAGAGATACTACTTGTGCTTCCGAATATCCTTAAATCCAGTTTTGCCATGAGTGTCCACCATACCTACCTATGGATTGAGTAAGATCCTTCAAGTAAGTTGTCATTGTTGCATGCAATAAAAATTGCTCTCTAAATATGTATGATCTATTAGTGTGGAGAAAATAAGCTTTATACGATCTTGTGATATGGAAGCAATAAAAGAAACGAACTGCATAATAAAGGTCCCTATCACTAGTGGCAATATAAAGTGACGTTCTTTCGCATTAAGATTTTGTGCATCCAACCATAAAAGCACATAAAAACCTCTGCTTCCCTCTGCGAAGGGCCTATCTTTTATTTTTTTCTTATGTCTTATGCAAGATTTGCGGTGATCTTCACCTTTCCTTTTTACACTTTATCCTTTGCCAAGCACATTGTGTTGGAAAGATCCTGATATATATCCAACTGGATGTAAGTTATCATAAACTATTATTGTTGACATTACCCTTGAGGTAAAAGGTTGGTAGGCAACACTATAAGCCCCTATCTTTCTCTGTGTCCGATTAAAACTCCATACCCATAAGTATTGCGTGAGTGTTAGCAATTGTGAAAGACTAAATGATAATTAAGTATATGGACTTGCTGAAAAGCTCTTATATTGACTCTTTCCGATGTCATGACAAATTGCAATTGCTTCAATGACTGAGATTATAGTTTGTTAGTTTTCAATGAAGTTTCTGATTCATACTTTACATTGTGAATAGATTGTTACTTTAGCATAAGAAATCATATGACTATATATACATATGTTGCTGTTATAATTAAGAATGATCATGATGCCCTCATGTCCGTATTTTATTTTATCGACACCTCTATCTCTAAACATGTGGAAATATTTTTCGATATTGACTTGCGCTTGAGGACAAGCAAGGTCTAAGCTTGGGGGAGTTGATAGGTCCATTTTGCGTCATGCTTTTATATTCATATTTATTGCATTATGGGCTGTTATTACACATTATGTCACAATACTTATGCCTTTTCTCTCCTATTTTATAAGGTTTACATGAAGAGGGAGAATGCCGGTAGCTGGAATTCTGGGCTAGAAAAGGAGCAAATATTAGAGACCTATTCTGCACAACTCCAAAAGTCCTGAAACTTCACGAAATTTAGTTTTGGACTATATTAAAAATATTGGGCAAAGAAAGCACCAGAGGGGGGCCACCCCCTGTCCACAAGGGTGGAGGGCGCGCCCCCTACCTCGTGGGCCACCTGGCAGCCCTCCGGTGCCCATCTTTTGCTATATGATGTCTTTCTCCCTGGAAAAAAAATCAGGAGGAAGCTTTCGGGACGAAGCGCCGCCGTCTCGATGCGGAACCTGGCGAAACCATTCTAGGGATCTGGCAGAGCTGTTCTGTCGGGGAAACATCCCTCCGGGAGGGGGAAATCATCACCATCGTCATCACCACCGCTCTTCTCATCGGGAGGGGGTCAATCTCCATCAACATCTTCACCAGCACCATCTCATCTCAAACCCTAGTTCATCCCTTGTATCCAATCTTTGTCTCAAAACCTCAGATTGGTACCTGTGGGTTGTTAGTAGTGTTGATTACTCCTTGTAGTTGATGCTAGTTGGTTTATGCATATTAATACCCCTCTGATTATGAACATGAATATGATTTATGAGTAGTTACGTTTGTTCCTGAGGACATGGGAGAAGTCTTGCTATAAGTAGTCATGTGAGTTTGGCATTCATTCGATATTTTGATGAGATGTATGTTGTCTTTCCTCTAGTGGTGTTATGTGAACGTCGACTACATGACAATTCACCATTATTTGGGCCTAGGGGAAGGCATTGGGAAGTAATAAGTAGATGATGGGTGAGGGAGTCCTGGACTAAGGGGTCCTCGGGTGTCCGGCCTGTTAGCCATGGGCCGGACTAATCGGCTGTGAAGATATGAAGACCGAAGACTGCGCCCGTGTCCGGATGGGACTCTCCTTGGCGTGGAAGGCAAGCTTGGCGACCGAATATGTAGATTCCTTTCTTTGTAACCGACCCTGTGTAACCCTAAATCCTCCTGGTGTCTATATAAACCGGAGGACTTAGTCCAGAAAGGTAGATACTCATTACCATAGTCATACAGGCTAGACTTCTAGGGTTTAGCCATTACGATCTCGTGGTAGATCAACTCTTGTAATACTCATATTCATCAAGATAAATCAAGCAGGAAGTAGGGTATTACCTCCATAGAGAGGGCCCGAACCTGGGTAAATATCGTGTCCCCTGTCTCCTGTTACCATCGACCTTATACGCACAGTTCGGGACCCCCTACCCGAGATCCGTCGATTTTGACACCGACATTGGTGCTTTCATTGAGAGTTCCACTGTGCCGTGGATGAAAGGTTTGATGGCCCCTTCAATCATCGATAGTGACACTATCCAAGGGGAAATCTTCCTCCCCGGACAGATCTTTGTGTTCGGCGGCTTCACACTGCGGGCCAACTCGTTCGGCCACCTGGAGCAGATCGATAGCTATGCCCCTAGCCATCAGGTCAGATTTGGGAGTATGAACTACGTTGCGGACATCCGTGGAGATCTGATCTTCACCAGATTCGATACCGCGATGACCGCTCCCGGTCACCTTGACGAACATGACCTAAATCTGTCGTCAGACCACTTCCAGGAGATAGCTCCTGTGACCACTCTGGCCTTAGATCCAGAGCACACTGCGGCATCCAAGGACTAGAGGTTCAACCCCACCACGGGGGCCACGGATTCTCCGGTGTTGGAGCCACACATGGACTTAACCTCACGCAATACTCGTGTCACCAGAACTCCGGACTCTTCTCCGGATATAAGTTCCGAACCATGTGAGTCCGCGGATACCGAACTTGATCGCTTATCGATCTTTGAGTTTAGCGCCGCAGACATCTTCCAGCACTCGCCTTTGGGCGATGTGCTGAACTCATTAAAGAACTTGTCCTTGATGGGGGACTCACAGCCGAACTATGTACGGTTCGAACTAGAAGCCGATGATGGGGAATTTTGCTTCCCACCCGCCACCCATGCCATAGCCACTGTCGAGGACTTAACCGACATGCTTGATTACGGCTTCGAAGACATCGTCAGTACGGACGACGATGCCGACGAGGAGCAGGGCCAAAACCCGCCATTCATTGGGCGATGGACAACCACTTCTTCCTACGATGTATACATGGTGGATACGCCTAAAGAAACTAATAGCAGTGACAAAGAAGATCCAGTTGAAGACAAACCTCCTGAGACAAAGCCCAGTCGCTGGCATCAGCGGCGACGCTCTAAGTCTCGTCGTACAAAAGACAACAACTCCGGCACCGGAGAAAACAATACTCCGGACGATGCCGAAGACAATGAAGACCCTGTTGGAGCAACCTCTGAACAGGATGAACAGGCCATACACGAAGACTCGGAGGACAGTAACTATCTTCCACTCTCCGAGGAAGAGGAAAGCCTCGGCAACGAGGATTTCATCGTGCCCGAGGAACCTCTCAAGCAGGAGCGCTTCAAACGCCGGCTAATAGCAACTATAAGAAGCCTGAAAAGGAAGCAGTTGCAGCTTCAAGCAGACCAAGATCTGCTCAATGATAGATGGACCAAAGTCCTGGCCGCCAAAGAATACGGCCTTAGTGGCCCAGCCAAAAGCTACCCGAAGCATAGATTTCTACCTCAGTTCAATGACGAGGCACTGGAGCCCGTACCATCATCGCACAATGCGGCAGGCCGATCACAACTTGGGCTGGATAAAGCGGCAACTCAAGCCGAACACCAGATCGCCCCACCTCGCCGTAAAGGCAAGAATAAAACAGCTCGAGGTTGTACATACGACGTTCAACAGGACTTGGATAGTAGAGCAGGACACACAAGATCGATCTATGGATCGCGAGGACGTGCCCTGACACGCGACGACGGCTACCTATTCGGACGTGACAAACCTAGACACGACCGGGCCGAAAACCGCAAATGGACTTTGTCGTGGAATTGTCATGGCAGATGTCCTAGTGTGAGGACTTAGTCGTGAGGCCAACACATCTTTGTAGTAGCTTGAGAGGGGTTGAGCGGAATCGAGAGACGCAACACAAGACAAGGATTTAGACAGCTTCGGGCACCGGGAAACATCATCCGGAATAGCCCTACATGCTGTTTGTGGCTAGATCTCATTATGCTCAAGAGAGAGTCGCCGCATAAGCCGGCTACCCCTTTGTGTCTAGCCCTAGAGATTGTTTCTTCTTGCTTGTCCCTCTTGGGGAGCCCTGCCCCTCCTTATATAAGTTAGAGGGGCGGGTTACATGTGGACTCCTATTAGGATTAGGACTAGTCTACCTTCTAATACAAACCGGATACAAGTCCGGGTCTTAACTCCTTGTAATGGAAATATTCCTCATGCCTTTCCTCTTAAACCGGCCCACCATTAACATAAACCGGCCTTCTGGGCCTTGGCCCTTGTCATCCGACTGTCCCGCCAGCTGGGTTACCAGTGAGTCATAATGTTTAGGCGGGTTTCTTGTGAAAGTGCTAGTGATCGACAAGAGGGGGGTGAATAGGCGATTTTTATGAAGGTCTTCGCAACATGGAAGTTTCGAAGACAAATGATAGAAATAAACCTATTACCATGCAGCGGCAGGTAGACTACACTAAGCAAGCCATAGTCAAGTATTCAATGAAGTGAAAGCACAATGACTAATAGCAGCTAGGCAGTATAGATTAGGTAGGAAGATAGTGTGAAGCCAATCAGAACAAGCAGTCACTCAGTGAAGACAACAGATAATGCAATCATACAATGACTTCACCAGGGCCAACAGTAAGTAAAGGAAAGGGAAGGATGAAACCAGTGACTCGTTGAAGACAATGATTTGTTGGACCAATTCTAGTGTAACATCCCAAATTTTCAATTTGGAATGTTATACACTAGATCATCATTGCATATCATAATTATTGCATTTTGGTTGATCCTAGAAATTTCACGCAACTCAAGGACCCCCGGAGAGAGTTGGGGATTTCGTTATTTTCATATTTGAGATTTTCTCAAATTTTGAAAATAGGATCATTCGATTTTATTTATTTTATCTTCAATTATTTCTATTACAAAAACTATGAGAGAGGGAATAAAATGACTTTCCCAAAATAAAGAAATATTGAGGATTTAATAAAAAAAAAGATTTCATTGGGTTTTATTTGCTATTTTATTTGAATTTAGGAAAAATGTGCGTTTTTCAAAATTGCATTTAGGCCCCAAATAAATGTCCGTTTAGTAGTACTTTTGTTTGTTTTTCTGAGTGTAACTATTTATATAAAAAAACGCGCAACCGACCTATGGGCCGTGTCTCACCCGGACACTAAGGCCCGTCCAGCTTTAAAAGCTGGGGAGGCCCAGCCGGAAGCCCCCCAAACCCTAGCCCCGCGCCGCCGCCGGCTTCGCCGCCGCCGCCGCCCCGCCGCCCCACGCCGCCCCACGCCGCCGCCGCCGCTGCCACCGCCCGCCGCCGGAGCCGCCGCCGCTGCCCGCCGCCGCCGTTGCCGGACCCGCCGCCCGAGGTTTACCTCGATCCCGCCGCCATTTTTTTAGAGAAAAAAACCGTTCGGTTTTCCGATGGTTTTGTCATTTTTTTAGTTTAAGTTTTTTTAAATAGATCGGTTTTCCGGTTTATTTAAATAGTGAGCGTTTGTCCGTTCGTTCGTTTTAACGAACGTTCGTCGTTTTTCTTTTCCTTGGATTAAATCCGTGATTTTTCTGATCGCAATTTCTGATCCGATTTTTGTTTTAGTATATCTTTTTGCTCGTTTATCGAAATCAGGCGATTCAAGCGCCCGGAGTTTCGTCTCGAAACCATCTTTCCATTTAACCAACTTAAACAAGTTTTTGCCACTGTAAAAATTGCCTTAGATCCAGAATAGTAAATGAAGCCTATTTCTTTTGCCGTTTGTCTTTCGTTGCTTCGTTCGATTTGATTCTTTTTTCCAACCGGAGTTCTTAAATTGAACTTTCTGGTTAGATCTCTTATTTGAGTTTTACCTGTGCATTAGTTGAGTACTTATTGTATGCTTGTTTGTTTGCGATAGAGTACCCGGAGTGCGCCGCTTGTTACTTCGAAATGCTAGGTTTCCCGGATCATCAGCAAGGCAAGTAACACTTTGATCATACCTCCTACTACCCAGTTTTATTGCATTAGATCAATCCTCACACCCTGCATGTTTTAGGATCTAATTAAATTGTGGGTTTTGGGAAGTAGTTGAGGTAGAACCTATTACCATGTTCATTATCAAACCTTTGGGAGTTGCTCTACGTTTGCTTATTATTGCTATGCTATGCTAGTAGACGTGGATTGGGTGAGTGTATCCATGACAGATGTGAGCTTTGTTAATTAATGGTTTACTTAATGTGGCGACCTAAACACACATCTGGGTGGATTGAGGCACCTGGGTATTCCAGGATTTGCCTGTTTTCTTTTGGACCGCCACCCAGGCTCAAAGGAATCATGAGATTATTCATGCTAGAAACTTTCGTGTGCAGCCACAAGCTATTATGGGCTCTAGCATAGTTGACTAAGTTGTGCGAACTCTTACAGTGGTACACTAGCAGATGTAGGGGATGTAGGTGGTACGGTCTACCCATCGTAAGGTGCTAGTGCTTCTGAAAGGCTATGTCTCGGTCATCCGTTTCTCAAACACCATGTAGTGCGAGAAATCCAACGGAGGAGATCGAGTCTTGTGGGGAAAAGTGCGCAAACCTCTGCAGAGTGTATAAACTAATCATGGTTAGTCGTGTCCCCGGTTATGGACATCTTGAGTATCTAGTACCTGGATTATCATGTGAATCTCAACATGTTACTCTAAAACTTTATTTTGCTCGATTGTTTAATGATGATGTTTAATTGGGATTGAGAATGCTGTCAACCATTCTCAATGTTTAACAACCACCATGATAGTTAAATAAATTTATTCCTTTGCAGTAGGGAAAAATTGGCTTTACGCAAAACTGTAACCATAGAGCTTTCCACCAGCCAAATATGCATATAGAATAGCTGTTTTATTCCATAACTCTCTATGTGTTACATTGCCAGCATATTGCATGTGCTGACCCGTTTTCGGGCTGCAACGTTAATGTTGCAGACTTTTCAGACGATGATTAAGGAGTTTTAGGTCGTGGTTCTATACTCAGTGACGCCGTTGGAGTTGATGGACTCACTTATCTTCCAAGCCTTCCACTGTTATCGTTATTAGATGGCCTTAAGCCATATTAATTGTAATAAGTTCTCCTTTGAGACACTCAATGTAATAAGTGTGTGATTGCTACTCTGCTATAAATCCTTCAAGTACTATGTGGTGTCAGCATTACTGATCCAGGGATGACATCGGAGCACAAAGATTGGACCGTTTGAGGTCTGGTCGCTACAAGATGGTATCAGAGCACACGCTGACTATAGTACACGGCCACTAAGCTAAAGACCTTGATCACTACTCACTCTCTTCTCTTCTGACCTCTCATCTTTTCTACTCTTTTAGGATGTTAGATGCAAGGAACAAGTTCACTCAACCGGATGAAGATACACCCTTTGGACGTCACTTGAAGGAAGTCACTAGATACCTGAACATAGGAGTACCAAGCTTCACCGGAACCTACAACGCCACTCTACCTGAAGGAGAGCGCTGGATGATTCAAGTTCAAGTTCCAGGAAGGACGTTCATGCCAGTCACTGAGCCCATAGAGTTTTCTTTCGATGCACCAACTTGGAATCTAGGAAAGAGCATGGCAGCTCACATCGCCATGGGACGCATTGGAGAAGTCTACTGCAATGATCTCAAGGATACTATCTACCAGATTTGTGGGCGCCGAGATGAGCACTGGGAGATGATCAGCACCAGAAAGGATAGATCCATTGCAGCTTTTATCCAGGAGTTAAACCAGCACATTCGACATCGGGAGAACCAGATGTGCGCCGACATGATAGACCTGAAGAAAGCAAAGACAAGAATCAAGGAACTGGTGGAAGAACTCAAGGCTACACGTGAAGATTTTGAAGAAGAAATTGAAGTATTAGTGGAGAAGAATGACGATCTGATCAAGAAGATTGGAATATTTATGGGAGGCCCTACACCAGTAGAAGAAGACGAAGAACCCAAGGAGATTCGCCCGGAATACTACATCATCATCGACGACATCGACTCGGATCCAGATGATAGCGATGATGACTATGTTGATGAAGCTGGAGTAGATATCATGGAGTCTGTAACCGAAGAATATTTCTAGTAGACCACCCCAACAGTAGTAGTAGTCCATGTAAATATAGTAGTCCGAGCACTTTTGCGATAGTTAGATCGATTGTATGCCCTTGTTTGATTGATTGAATGAAGTGAATTATTTGCTTTTGCCTCATGTGCATATGGGTAGCGTTTTCTCTTTAGACCCCCTCTATTCTTAAATCTCATCTTTTCTAAACCCTCAGATGCCTCCAAGACGTGACCCCGGATTTACCTTTCCACCGGAGCTCACTCAGTTGATCCAGCAGCAGAACACATTGATGCAGTTACTAGTCCAGAATCAGAACCAGGGGAACAACAACAACAACAACCCACCACCACCACCACTTGTAGATCACTTAGCCCGTTTTCTTAGGCTGAATCCGCTAGTGTTTTCCGGTAGCACCGAGCCGATAGTAGCAGATGATTGGCTCTACAAGACAGCTAGAGAGTTGACCATAGCAAGATGCACGGATGTGGAGAAGGTGAAGTTTGCCGCACATCAGCTTGAAGGACCCGCAGCATCATGGTGGGAGAATTTCACAGCCACTTTCCTTATCGATACTATCACATGGGACCAGTTTCAGCAGGATTTTTGTACTGCCCATGTTTCAGCAGGAGCTATGGCCATGAAGAAGCGAGAGTTTCGTAACTTGCGCCAAGGAGGATGGACAGTTGGCCAGTATGTGGAGGACTTTAGTAAATTAGCACGTTATGCCCCAGATGATGTTGCTATGGATGCAGCAAAGCAGGAGAAGTTTCTGAAGGACTGAATGATGAGTTGAGCATGCAGTTGATGGTAGCAACCTTCAACAACTACCAGGAGTTGGTAGATTGTGCTCTTATGATTGAAGGGAAACAACATGAAATTGAGAATCGCAAGAGGAAGTATGCACAAGGAAAGTACAATTCAGGAGCTTAGCAGAAACCACGATTTACCCCTAGGCCGGGAGGACATTTTCAGCATACCCACGGAGGAGGAAGCTCGCACAATCACAATGGCCCCAGGAATGGTAATGGGAATGGAGGAAGAAACGGCCAGAACCGCACCAACCCATCAACCCCAGCCAAGAAAGACCTGAGCCAAGTCACTTGTTTTAAGTGCCAGAAGACCCGACATTATGCCAATGAATGTCCTGAATCCCAGAATGGAAATGGCAATGGAAGCTCGGGAAGAAGCCGAACCCTTTCAACAGGGTATAGGTGAACCACGTTAACGTGGAGGAGGTTGAAGAGCAGCCGGATGCAGTAATCGGTAAGTTTTTGGTTAAGTCATTTACTGCACTCATTCTTTTCGATACTGGTGCATCGCATTCATACATATCAAGGGGATTTGTGGATAAGTATAAACTACCAACCCAAGCCCTTAGGTCACCCGTGTTAGTAACTTCGCCTGGAGCAGAATATATGGCTAGTCTATGGTGTGATCGGTTACCATTAAGAATTGGTAACTATATTTTTCCCTCAGATCTAATAGTGTTGGAATCCCAAGGATTGGATGTGATATTAGACATGGATTGGTTGTCAAAGTATGAAGGGAATATTGAATGTGCTAGTAAGTCAATTTTACTTACCACCCTAGAAGGGAGAAGGATCAAGTATGTATCCCGACATGTGCCAAAGAGGACTCAAGTAAATTGTTTAACCGGAGTTGTGCAGGAGGAAGTACCAGTAGTGAAGGATTTCCCCGAAGTATTTCCAGAAGAGTTGCCAGGCATGCCACCGGATAGAGATATTGAGTTTTTGATTGAGCTTTTGCCAGGCACATGGCCAATATCAAAGAGACCATATAGGATGCCTGCAAAGGATTTGGTGGAAATTAAGAAGCAGATTAAGGAGTTACTGGATAAAGGATATATTCGCCCAAGTTCATCGCCTTGGGGATCGCCAGTACTTCTAGTAGAGAAGAAGGATGGATCGTTAAGGATGGTTGTCGATTATCGAGGATTGAATGAAGTAACCATCAAGAACAAGTACCCACTACCGATGATCAATGATCTGTTTGATCGATTGCAAGGAGCTAAGGTATTTTCCAAGATCGATCTGCGATCAGGATACCACCAGTTGAAGATTCGGGAACAGGATATACCCAAGACGGCTTTTACCACCAGGTATGGGCTGTACGATTATACCGTTATGTCATTTGGTCTGACTAACGCACCTGCATATTTTATGAACATGATGAACAAGGTGTTTATGGAGTTCTTGGATAAGTTCGTCGTAGTGTTCATTGATGATATGCTGGTTTACTCGAAGAATGAAGAGGAGCATAAGGAACATTTGCGTTTGGTTCTTGGAAAGCTCAGAGAACATCAATTATATGCCAAGTTTAGCAAATGTGAGTTTTGGTTGAAGGAAGTTGGATTTCTCGGACATGTTATATCCGGAGAAGGTATAGCTGTAGATCCCACTAAAGTTGATACCGTGACCAAGTGGGAAGCACCAACCACCGTGGGAGAGATCCGGAGTTTTCTTGGACTCGCAGGATACTACTGGGGGTTTATTGAGAACTTCTCAAAGATTGCGAAGCCTATGACGGAGTTGTTGAAGAAGGATACCAAGTTCATATGGACGGAGGAATGTGATGCTATTTTTCAGGAGTTGAAGAAACGTTTGGTTACTTCACCCGTGTTGATTTTACCGGATCAGACCAAGGATTATGAGGTGTATTGCGACGCTTCACGTCGAGGACTTGGAGCAGTTCTTATGCAGGAAGGGAGACTTGTTTCATATGCCTCACGACAGCTTAAGCCTCATGAGTTGAATTATGCTACGCATGATTTGGAGTTAGCAGCCGTAGTGCATGCATTGAAGACTTGGAGACATTTTTTGATTGGAAACCATTGCGAGGTGTACACGGATCACAAGAGTTTGAAGTATACTTTCACACAAAAGGAGTTGAACCTCAGACAAAGGAGATGGTTGGAGCTCATCAAGGATTATGATATGAAATTGCATTATCACCCTGGAAAGGCTAACATAATAGCTGACGCATTAAGCCGTAAGAGCCATGTCAACACCCTAATGACGGGAGATTTACCAGGGGAGTTAGCCGAAAATGTTCGAGAGCTATGTTTGGAAATAGTTCCAAGAGGCTATGTAGAAGCATTGGAGATTCAGTCTACTTTGATGGATAAGATCAGAGAAGCTCAAAGGACTAATAAGGAAATTGCTTCTATTAAGGAGAAAATGAGCAAAGGAAAAGCTAAGGGATTTCGTGAGGATGAGCACGATACCTTATGGTCTGAAGACCGTGTCTATGTACCAAATGATCCGAAGATTAGGAAGCTAATTCTGCAAGAGGCCCATGACTCACCATACTCAATTCACCGAGGAAATAACAAGATGTATTTGGATTTGAAGGATATTTTCTGGTGGACCGGAATGAAGAAGGATATTGCGGAATATGTAGCAGTTTGTGATGTATGTCAGAGAGTGAAGGCAGAGCATCAGAAGCCAGCAGGATTGCTACAACCATTGCCGATACCCGAATGGAAGTGGGATAAGATAGGCATGGATTTTATTACAGGATTGCCCAGAACACGTTCAGGCTATGACTTGATATGGGTTGTAGTCGATCGTTTGACAAAGGTAGCTCATTTCATTCCAGTGAAGACTACCTATACCAGTGCAAAGTTGGCAAAGATATACATGACCAGGATTATATGTATGCATGGAGTTCCAAGGAGCATTGTATCAGATAGAGGAACCCAGTTTACCTCAAAGTTCTGGAATCAGTTGCATGAGACTTTGGGAACCAGACTGGAGTTTAGCATAGCTTCCCACCCGTAGATAGATGGACAGACCGAGAGAGTCAATCAGATTTTGGAGGATATGCTAAGAGCTTGTGCACTAGATTATGGATCTAGTTGGGATGAGAATTTTCCATATGCAGAGTTCTCCTACAACAACAGCTATCAAACCAGTTTGAAGATGGCCCCTTTCAAAGCCTTGTACGGAAGGAGGTGCAGGACCCCATTGTCTTGGGATGAAGTTGGAGACCGCCAGTTGTTTGGACCGGATCTGATAAAGGAGTCTGAACAGAAAGTGAAATTGATTCGCGATAGGCTGAAGGTAGCTCAGTCCAGGAAGAAGAGTTATGCAGATTCTAAACGCAAGGAGACAGTTTACAAAGTAGGAGACCAAGTTTATCTTCGAGTATCTCCACTTCGAGGAGTTAAGCGCTTTGGAGTTAAGGGAGAACTAGCGCCATGTTTTGTAGGCCCATACAAAGTTTTGGAGCGTATGGGAGAAGTAGCCTACAAGTTGGAATTACCCGAAGGACTATCAGGAGTTCACGACGTGTTTCATGTATCCCAGTTAAAGAAGTGCCACGCAGAAATGGTTGACATACCGCTGAGGGATATGGTACCACTGGAAGCAATTCAATTGGACAGTGATTTGACCTATGAGGAGAAACCAGTTAAGATTCTAGAATATGCCAGTCGAGTCACTCGCAGCAAGGTTATCAAGTTTTGCAAGGTTCAGTGAAGCCACCACACGGAGGATGAAGCCACCTAGGAACGAGAGGAAGATTTGCTGAAAGACCACCCTCACCTATTTTCTAGCCAACCTGAATCTCGAGGGCGAGATTCATCTTAAGGGGGGTAGGTTTGTAACATCCCAAATTTTCAATTTGGAATGTTATACACTAGATCATCATTGCATATCATAATTATTGCATTTTGGTTGATCCGAGAAATTTCACGCAACTCAAGGACCCTCGGAGAGAGTTGGGGATTTCGTTATTTTCATATTTGAGATTTTCTCAAATTTTGAAAATAGGATCATTTGATTTTATTTATTTTATCTTCAATTATTTCTATTACAAAAATTATGAGAGAGGGAATAAAATGGCTTTCCCAAAATAAAGAAATATTGAGGATTTAATAAAAAAATCAAATAAGATTTTATTGGGTTTTATTTGCTATTTTATTTGAATTTAGGAAAAATGTGTGTTTTCCAAAATTGCACTTAGGCCCCAAATAAATGTTCATCCTGTGCGACTTGATTTTAGAAGCCGGGGAAAATTTTATTTCGGGATTTTTGGAGTCCGTTTAGTAGTCCTTTTGTTCTTTTTTTCTGAGCGTAACTATTTATAAAAAAAGCGCAATCGACCTACGGGCTGTGTCCGACCCGGACACTAAGGCCCGTCCGGCTTTAAAAGCCGGGGAGGCCTAGCCGGAAGCCCCCCCAAACCCTAGCCCCGCGCCGCCGCCGCCTTGCCGCGCTGCCGCCGCCGGACCCGCCGCCCGAGGTTTACCTCGATCCCGCCGCCGTTTTTTAGAGAAAAAAAACCGTTCGGTTTTCCGACGGTTTTGTCATTTTTTTAGTTTCGGTTTTTTTAAATAGATCAGTTTTCCGGTTTATTTAAATAGTGAACGTTCGTCCGTTCGTTCCTTTTAACGAACGTTCGTCGTTTTTCTTTTTCTCGGATTAAATCCGCGATTTTTCTGATCGCAATTTCTGATCCGATTTTCGTTTTAGTATATCTTTTCGCTCGTTTATCGGAATCAGGCGATTCAAGCGCCTGGAGTTTCGTCTCGAAACCCTCTTTCTGTTTAACCAACTTAAACAAGTTTTTGCCACTGTAAAAATTGCCTTAGATCCAGAATAGTAAACGAAGCCTGTTTCTTTTGCCGTTTGTCTTTCGTTGCTTCGTTCAATTTGATTCTTTTTGCCAACCGGAGTTCTTAAATTGAACTTTCTGGTTAGATCTCTTATTTGAGTTTTACCTGTGCATTAGTTGAGTACTTATTGTATGCTTGTTTGTTTGCGATAGAGTACCCGGAGTGCGCCGCTTGTTACTTCGAATCGCTAGGTTTCCCGGATCATCAGCAAGGCAAGTAACACTTTGATCATACGTCCTACTACCCAGTTTTATTGCATTAGATCAATCCTCACACCCTGCATGTTTTAGGATCTAATTACATTGTGGGTTTTGGGAAGTAGTTGAGGTAGAACCTATTACCATGTTCATTATCAAACCTTTGGGAGTTACTCTACGTTTGCTTATTATTGCTATGCTATGCTAGTAGACGTGGATTGGGTGAGTGTATCCATGACAGATGTGAGCTTTGTTAATTAATGGTTTACTTAAGGTGGCAACCTAAACACACGTCTGGGTGGATTGAGGCACCTGGGTATTCCAGGATTTGCCTGTTTTCTTTTGGACCGCCACCCAGGCTCAAAGGGATCATGAGATTATTCATGCTAGAAACTTCCGTGTGCAGCCACAAGCTATTATGGGCTCTAGCATAGTTGACTAAGTCATGCGAACTCTTACAGTGGTAGACTAGCAGATGTAGGGGATGTAGGTGGTACGGTCTACCCATCGTAAGGTGCTAGTGCTTCTGAAAGACTATGTCTCGGTCATCCGTTTCTCAAACACCATGTAGTGCGAGAAATCCAACTGAGGAGATCGAGTCTTGTGGGGAAAAGTGCGCAAACCTCTGCAGAGTGTATAAACTAATCATGGTTAGCCGTGTCCCCGGTTATGGACATCTTTAGTATCTAGTACCTAGATTATCATGTGAATCTCAACATGTTACTCTAAAAATTAATTTTGCTGGATTGTTTAATGATGATGTTTAATTGGGATTGAGAATGCTGTCAACCATTCTCAATGTTTAACGACCACCATGACAGTTAAATAAATTTATTCCTTTGCAGTAGGGAAAAATTGGCTTTACGCAAAACTGTAACCATAGAGCTTTCCACCAGCCAAATATGCATATAGATAGCTGTTTCATTCCATTACTCTCTATGTGTTACATTGCGAGCATATTGCATATGCTGACCCGTTTTCGGGTTGCAACGTTAATGTTGCAGACTTTTCAGATGACGATTAAGGAGTTTTAGTTCGTGGTTCTATACTCAGTGATGCCGTTGGAGTTGATGGACTCACTTATCTTCCAAGCCTTCCGATGTTATCGTTATTAGATGGCCTTAAGCATATTAATTGTAATAAGTTCTCCTTTGAGACACTCGATGTAATAAGTGTGTGATTCCTACTCTGCTATAAATCCTTCAAGTACTGTGTGGTGTCAGCATTACTGATCCAGGGATGACACCGGAGCATAGAGATTGGACCGTTTGAGGTCTGGTCGCTACATCCAGTTGCTGTGACAACTGTACGTCTGGTTAGGGAGGCTGAGATTCAACTCAAAAGACCGCGTCTTCACCTTATTCCCCTTGAGCTAAGGACACCCAGTCCTCGCCCAATCACTCTGGTAAGTCTTCAAGGTAGACTCCCAAACCTTCACAGACTTCGTTCACCGGCGATCCACAATGACTCTTGGATGCTCAGAACGCGACTCCTAACCGGCTGGAGGATTCACAGTCCTCAAGTGTAATAAGTCTTCAGATCACACAGACAGGAAGACTTAAGTGATGCCTAACACTCTTTGGCTCTGGGTGTTTAGGGCTATATCCTCGCAAGGAATTCTCTCTCAAAGGCTTCGAGGTGGGTTGCTCTCAAACGACAAAAGCCGTACACTAACTCTAAGCAGCCGACCGTTTATGGTTGTAGGGGGTGGGCTATTTATAGCCACTAGGCAACTTGACCTGATTTGTTCGAAATGACCCTTGGTCACTAAGGAACTGACACGTGTTCCAACAGTCAGATTTTAAACACACACGACAACTTTACTTGGGCTACAAGTAAAGCTGACTTATCCAACTCTGAATAAGATTTCCTCTCATAGTCTTCACTCTAAGACATGGGATTTTGGTTAAGCATCACTTCAGTCAGTCTGACTGGTTCTCTTGGACCCCACTTAACAGTACGATGGTTCCTATGACTCAACAAATAAAAAACAAAGAACGACGAAACTGCTAAGTCTTCACGCTCCATAGTCTTCACTCAATGTCTTCTCTTGTCATAGTCTTCAATGTGAATGTCTTCACATACCACCTTTGACTTCAATGTCTTCATACATTTTTAGGGGTCATCTCTGGTAGGAAAACCGAATCAATGAGGGACTTCTACCTATGTTATCCTACAATTCTCACAAACACATTAGTCCCTCAACCAGGTTTGTCGTCAATACTCCAAAACCAACTAGGGGTGGCACTAGATGGACTTACAACCCCCCCTTTTTGGTGATTGATGACAAACTGGTTGAAGTTTTCAACAGGGAATAAAATATGTGAAATTGTAAAGGATAGCGTATTGTCTTCATAAGTTGCAAGGGCTCCCCCTAAAGATGTGCATATAAGTAAATTGCTTTTGGAATGCAAATGCACATGGTAGGTTGTACTTGTGGAGATCCTCTTCAACCTATGATGACAATTCATCATGCATGATATGATGTAACAAAGATAACGACACGCATAATGGAAAATGGATGTCTGTCGAATGATCTAAGTGCGGAATTTATTGTCGCACATGCGGAATTTGTCATCGCATCACAGAATAGCAAATAAGTAGCAGATGACCATTGAGTTTAAGTGTTACAACTCAAAGAACCAAATGTATCCAGAAATGAGAGTTGTAAACACTTGGCAAAAGTAGCAAAAGGTAAAGCATCCACCCTTATTGACCCGCTTGAAGACTATCAACTCATATGCTTCTCCCCCTTTTGTCAGTGAGGACCAAAAAGGTTTGAAGACATAGAGCGCCTACTCGTTCCCATGAGGTGCAGGCGAGGCAGCAGGGTCGTCGCTGAGATCCGGTGGTGCAGAAGAACTTGGTGCAGTGTCGACACGCGCTGAAGTTGGAGGAGGTGAAGTTGCATCATCTTGGTCATCGATGACTCTGGCATTTATGGTCGCAGCTGAGGACGAGTATTCAGAGTGTTCAAGTGAGGGAATCCGACGCAAGTGAGCATTTCTGGGAGGAGTTGAGTCAAACTTGAAGCGTTCGGTGAAGCCATCGTCGTGCAGATCAGCTTCAGCACTAAGTAGGGTCAAACTCTTCCACGACCTCCGACAGGTTTCATGAGTGAAAAAGGCATTCTTGGTGGCAAGATTGCGAATGCGGTTGACATCCGACAGGTTTCATGAGTGACAGGTTTCTTGGTGGCTTTGCATCTGACGCTTAAGCCAGTCGTGATGTTTGTCCTGTTTCTGATGCAGTGCGACGAGAAGCTCTCGGTCATTTAGGACACGAGATCATCGTCGAGGCCTTTGCGCAATGGTGCTACCAGTGGCATCAGTTTGAGCATGAGGGGCACGTGTGTTTCCAGCAAGGGGATAAACACTAGAGACTGCCGGAACTCCTTCAATGGGCTGGGTGAAGCTTTGGTGATCAACATCGTGAAGATAAATGGGATCCTTAGCAGGCTCTAGGTAAATGGCTTCAACTGACAGATCAACCTCGGGCAAGAATATAAGATAATTGCGCGCAGACGGCTGATAGTTGAAGGCCGTGTGACGCTTGATCAGACGCATGACCCATGGAGCATAGAATTTCAACCCAAAGATGTCCGAGCTAGACGCAACCAACTGCCTGATGAAGAAGTCTTGAGCATTGATGCTGATGCCATTGAAAATATAGAAGACCAAAGTCTTCATTGCTCCTTCAAGCTTCGCTGCAGATGAGTGTCCTTTGACAGGCCATAGAGTCTTCCTGATGATGTGGTAAATGGTGCGAGGCAGGTACTCTAGGTCTTCGACAAAGAACTCAGATGGGTATTCAGCGTCGTGAGGCAAAGGCTTCATCGTGCTCAGCATTTGACTCATGTTGGGTTCTGGCTTCTGAAAGATGCTTTCCAGGGCATTGTGGTGTTGTTGACAACCTGGTTCATAGTATTCACCAGGAGTGGGCAGGCCTGTGAGCTCAATGATATCAAGAGCTTTAGCTTCATGATGGACATTGCCTGTCATCCACTCAAGGACCCAAGTCTTTGGATCCCTGTTGTAGCCTCGAATGTGGAGAGTTGCATAGAACTGTAGCAGAAGCTCTTCATTCCAGTGCTCCTTATCTGTGACAAATTGCAACAGACCAGCATCTCTGAAACAATCCAATGCTTCTTCAAGGCAGGGCAGTCCAGCTATAGCTTCAGAGTCGAGGCGCATATGTGGAAATATGCGCCCTTGATTGTATAGGACACAAGAATAGTAGCTACGCTGCTGATAGCTCCAGAACCGATCTGAGGAAATGCGCGGTCTTGTATAAGGATTCTTGGAGCTGTTGAAGAAGGTATTATGTGCCACGAAGCCATTCACATTGAAAACCCTAGGTGAAATGTCAGTGCCTGGGAATCGTGGAAGTCTTGGCTTGGGCTTTTGGACTTGAGGTCTGTGCTCGACGTGGTACTCAAATTGTGGACCCGCCGCAGGCGGCGGAGTCAGAATGGGCCATCGGACCATAACAGGCTGACCACGATTAAATGCAAGCTCAATTGTATGAGGTTTTGGAGGGGAACAGGAGCATTTGCATTGTCTTCATGGGCTTCAGGGGCCACAGTTGCATCAGGTGCTTGGACCTCAGGTGCTGCAACATTGACTTCTGGTGCTGCATTGACTTCTGGCACCGCAGTAGCTACAGGCGCCTCATTGGCTTCAGCCATGACGACGTCATTGGCGTCAGCGGTGATGTTGGTGGCCGCCTCAGGGTTGTTAACCTCCACTTCAGAAGCTGGAGGGTTGGACATGTTCTCCTCAAGAACAACATCTTGGTGGGACAGGGGTGTAGCGCCTCTTTCAACTCTTGAGGCTTCTTCTTCATCGGCTGATGCAGCCGGAATTTCTTTAGCCATTTTGGCTTCAGACACATGCATTGTGGGAGTGACTTGGGGCCTTGGTCCTTTGTGAAGCCTGTGTAATGCGGGCGACGCTTGTGGAGATGGAGTGTGCTGGGCCTCAAAGTCATCGGCATCTTGCACTGGTGAGGTAGCTTGCGGTTGGGGAGAGCTTGGAGTATCTTGTCTCTGTGGGTGATCAGCCCACAATGCATCCTGAGCAGTTGGCGTCAGAGGACGACCAATGCTGATGAGTTCGCTGTGCGTGAGCACAGGCGATGATACCATTTGGTGCTCGATCTAAGGAAGGACTTCATCATCTTCAACATTCTCGTGAGGACCAATGTCTTCAGCTGCGGTGGGGTCAACAGATGGATTAACTTCAGGATTTTCTTCAGCTTCAGGAGCCTCTGTGGAAGCAGGCTCATGAACTATCAACTGGCGCTCACGATGTTTAGATGCAGGAAGAGCCACCGAGATTGGCTCGACATTAAGGGGCTCTGTGGGAGCAGCCCGATCCCTCTTCTTGGTTGGAGGAGCATCATCAGTAGTGCCCTTGGTTTTGCGTTTTGTGGATTCAGCTTCAGCAGCCCTTGTTTTCTTCAGTTCTAAAGCCAATGTGGGGACCTTAGGCTTCGAGCCTGTCATACTGGCTGGGAAGACAATTGGATGTACTTCCTGCCTTGGTGCTTCGGGTTCTGCCACAGCTGGCTTCTTCTTCTTCTTGGCCGCCATTCTAGGGTCGATTCCTGTTCGCCCCAAGGCCTTGCGCTTTTCAGCCTCATTGTATCCTTGGACACATTTAGCAGCAAGATCCTTCATGCGCTCATGAGAACCTTTGGCTTCTTCGCGTTTGGTTCGGAAAGCTTCCTTAAGCTCATGCATCATGGTTTAGAAGTTCTGAATGTCTTCAACGTTGAGCTTGGCCATGTGCTTCTTGAACTGAGCCTTTTCATAATCGATCTTATGCTTTAGTTCAACAATCTTCTGAGCTAGAGCCAGCTCAGCAGCAACGGCTCCGTGGAAGGCGACGCTCAGGCCAATCGGAAGCTAAAGATCATCAAAGCTGACATTTGGGCTTTCAAACCATTCATCAATGAATGTGTTGATGATTTCAACATAAAAGAGAGGAAGGTCATTGAAGATTTCTGCCTCTTGCTTGCTCTTGATCAGCTGCTCAAGAGCATCATCGCCAAGATCGTCGTCGCTGGACAGACCAATGGCGTCATTGCGCAGAATAGCAGCAGCAGTCAGTTCTTGGCTAGTGTGTTGCAAGGGCATCTTCACTCTGGAGGGCTTGGAGATGCGTGACAAATCTTCAGACTGCACACTGTGTTCAGGAGGTGCAGTGGCCAGAGGCTTCGCCTACAAGACCTTTGGTGCAGGAGCAGGCTTTGAAGCTTTAGGCTTTTTCAGTTTCTTTGGCTTCGGTGGTGCAGGCACTTCATCAGATTCAGCATCGTCTGCAGGCTCATCCACGGCTGTCCCTTGAACCATGATATGAGTGATGAGACCTTCCAGGTTGTAGAAGGGCCCAACAAGATTGGGTTCAGCTTCGCGTGTGCCATCGGCACGAGGAGCAGAGGGGCCTGGATTGAAGTCTAAGCCTCGTGACTTCTTGTTCTCTTTGGCCGGGTTCCTGGCAAACTGAAGGTTGCGCTTGAACAGATTATCGTCACGGCACCACAGTAATGAAGATGGGTCTGCATCTGCAGGCTGCGGTCCACAGACCATGCAAGGATGGAAGCCTTGTTCAATGGCTTCAGCTTTGGACCTGGGTTGAAGATTTTTGTATAGAATGTCTCCCCATGGTCGTTTGATGGCATTCTTGTCAGCATACTCCTGGGTCACGAACCTGTACTTGAACCACTGTTCTGCCCAATATCTTCGAATCCATTGGATTCTGGTATTTCGCTGATTGTAGTCCTCCTCTGGATCTGTCTTGTACAGCTCATAGAGGTCCGGAGGGAAATCTCTTGAAGTGTTGCCACGATGCTGTCTGCCACCCTTGCTTGCAGATTTCTCTGGTGCCATGAAGTTTAAACTGAAAGGCTTCAAAGCTGTCAAAGGCTTCCGTCTACTGGTCAGACAAGAACTGGCTTCAGGAGAATTTATATGATGCTGTAAGAATTCTGCAAATGAATGCAGACTATGAGAACCAAGGGATTCTCCCACGGACATGTACCTGTGACAGCATTAAGGTGCGAGGGAAGGGGATGAGGTCATATGCATTCTCAGAAGATTTTGAAGATAAATCAGTTTAGAAGACATTGACCTCATAGTGCGAAGACATTCACTCATAGATAGAGAGTTGGTTCCAGATTTGTACGAATCCACGAATAAGTACAAGTGAGGAATCTAACTACTTTGTGAAGCATAAGTGAACATACTAGGCATATTATGAGTTGCAGTATGAGATAGATTCAACTTGTGTGAATAGAAACTGCTTGTGGTAGAAAGTGATGAATCTATAGGATCAAAGGGGCCGTAAAAAGGAGGTTTTATTTACCACACGAAGAACTGCTAGACAAAGTGGAAGAAGAATCCGAGAAGTTCGAATCTTTCGTGCCCTAACTTGGCGACGGAGGACACCTACGGCGACGGCAGAGAAGACGATGTCCACGGTCGGTGTGAAGACGACGTCGGTGAGGTCGCGGCAGCGAAGCGCTCCGTCGCCAGCGTCATCGAGGGCTAGCGGTGGCGCTAGGGTTTGTGCGAGAGTGGAAGAAAGGATAATGACTGTGGTGAGGTGTGTATATATAGGGATAGGGACAGCACAGTGTTATTACACAGGTGCCCCTGGCGATTCACATATGAAGGACACATGGCTATCATGCAACACATTGGTGGTTGTTCCACGTTCCCACGCACGCCTGGATTGTCGGGTGGTCGTTCCCACTTCTCCGGATTTCAAGTGAAAGGATTTAGCATTGAAAACTAGATTAATGTTTGTCTCTGTGTCTTCTGCTGACAAGGATGCAGAGAAGACAGTTTGACAGTGTCAATTGAATGCATATGATTTGGATAGATAGACTTGAGATAGAAGCATAGAGGGGTTAGGGTCCGATCACATTCACTTAGGTCAAAAGATTCAACGTGAAGACATAGCTATAAGTGACTGTTGTAGAGGATAGAAAACAATTGAAGATAAACATGCGAACTTTTAATCATTGAAGACAAGCAAAATGCGAAGACTTTGCAAATGTAACGCCATGAGAAAAACACTTTAAAGGGAAGAATTTTGGTGGTGGCGTTACCCACCGTATAGGAAGTATTTAGACCCAGACACGGCGCACAATTATCGTGGCGCTCCAAAGTCAAATTCCACATTAATATATTCACACTCAGAATGTAAGTCTTCATTGATTGAAGATATACTTTACTTCGTGTGTTGCACATCTATGTCATCAACATGCTTAAGTGTTAGGATGTGTGCCTGATCACAGGACATTTGAGGATTCCAAGATATTTAGCTCACACCATAACTTGCAAAACCTCTTCTCATCCAAGGGCTTGGTGAAGATATCTGCCAATTGCTCTTCAGTGTTGACGTGTATGATATCAATATCTTCCTTCATAACATGATCTTTGAGAAAGTGATGACGAATTTCAATGTGCTTTGTCTTCGAGTGCTGAACTGGGTTGTTGGCAATCTTGATGGCGCTTTCGTTGTCGCAGTAGAGTGGCACTTGCTTCAGATGGATGCCATAGTCTTTGAGTGTTTGCTTCATCCATAGAAGCTGAGCGCAGCAAGATCCAGCAGCAATGTATTCAGATTCAGCAGTGGAGAGAGATACACAGTTCTGCTTCTTTGAAGACCAACATACAACTGACCGTCCCAGAAAATGACATGTGCCTGATGTAGACTTGTGATCCACCTTGTCACCAGCATAATCAGCATCCGAGAATCCAACTAGATCAAACTCCGAGCCCTTTGGATACCATAATCCTAGTGTTGGGGTGTGAGCCAAATATCTGAGAATTCACTTCACAGCTAAGTGATGCGATTCCTTTGGTGCCGCTTGGAACCGGGCACACATGCAAACACTAAGCATGATATCTGGCCTAGATGCACATAAATAAAGCAAGGAACCAATCATGGAGCGGTATACCTTTTGATCGAACTCTTTACCATTATCGTCGGGACCCATATGATGTTTGGCTAGCATTGGTGTCCTGTAGCCTTTGCAGTCTTGCATTCCAAATTTCTTCAGGCAATCTTTGAGGTATTTCTCTTGAGATATAAAGATGTCGTTGCGTTGCTGACATATTTGAAGACCAAGGAAGAACTTCAGCTCACTCATCATGGACATCTGATATTGCTCTTGCATCATATATCCAAACTCGCCAGTGTATTTCTGATTGGTGCAGCCGAAGATAATGTCATCCACATATATTTGGCACACAAACAGTTCACCATCATATGTCATCGTGAAGAGAGTGGGGTCGAGGGAACCAGGTTTGAAGCCTTTGCTCTTCAAGAAGTCTTTGAGTGTGTCATACCAAGCCTGAGGGGTTTGTTTGAGGCCATACAGTGCCAGGCAGTTGTGCAACATACACTTCTTCTTCAATCTTGCCATTGGGAAAAGCGCTCTTCACATCCATTTTATACAAAAGAATGTTATGATGATTTGCATAGGCCAGCAGTATGCATATGGCTTCAAGCCTAGCCACAGGAGCAAATGTTTCATCGAAGTCAATCCCTTCAACTTGAGTGTATCCTTGAGCAACGAGACGAGCTTTGTTTCTGACAACTTGACCATGCTCATCTTGTTTGTTGCGATATATCCATTTAGTGCCTATTATATTGTGCTTACGAGGATCAGGACGCTTAACCAGTTCCCATACATTATTCAGCTCAAATTGTTGAAGCTCTTCTTGCATAGCTTGAATCCATTCAGTTTCCATGAAGGCTTCATCAACTTTCTTGGGTTCAGATATTGAGACAAATGCGAAGTGCCCACAGAAATTTGCTAGCTATGTTGCCCTTGAACGAGTGAGTGGACCTGGTGCATTGATGCTATCAATTATTCTCTCAATCTGTACTTCATTTGCAACACGAGGATGTACAGGACGAAGATTTTGCTCTTGCTGATCATTGTCATCGTTAGAGGGATTGTCTTCAGGTTGATCAGTTGCGGAGATGATAAGTTCCTCTTCAGGATGAGCTTCAGATGGTATCCATAAGTTTGATTGATTCACTGATGGAACTTCATCTAGCACATTTGGCAGGTGCTCTCTTTGCGAGCCGTTAGTCTCATCGAACCGCACATCCACAGTTTCAACCACTTTATAGTGAAAGAGGTTGAAGACTCTGTAGGAGTGCGAATCCTTTCCATATCCAAGCATAAAACCTTCATGTGCTTTCGGTTCAAATTTTGAAGTGTGATGTGGATCCTTGTTCCAGCACCTGGCACCAAATACTCTGAAGTAACTGACATTTGGCTTCTTGCCAGTAAGGAGCTCATAGGATGTCTTGTTCAGAAGCTTGTGAAGATAAAAACGGTTGATGATATGGCATGCAGTATCAATGGCTTCAGGCCAGAACTTTCTTGGAGTCTTGTATTCATCAAGCATCGTCCGGGCCATCTCAATAAGTGTTCTGTTCTTGCGTTCCACGACGCCATTCTGCTGCGGCGTGTACGGAGTTGAGAATTCATGTGTGATGCCCAAAGTATCAAGATAAGTATCTAGGCCAGTGTTCTTGAATTCAGTGCCATTGTCACTTCTGATGTTCTTGATCTTGATGCCATAGTTGTTCATGGCTCGATTGGCGAAGCATCTGAAGACATCCTGCACTTCAGTCTTGTAGAGGATTATATGCACCCAAGTATATCTTGAATAATCATCAACAATGACAAAGCCATAGAGACAAGCATTAGTAGTAAGAGTTGAGTAATGAGTGGGACCGAACAGGTCCATGTGGAGCAGTTCGAAGGGTTGAGTCGTTGTCATGATTGTCTTCGAGGGATGCTTGGCCCTCGTCATCTTTCCTGCTTCACATGCACCGCATAAGTGATCCTTCTTGAACTTGACGCCCTCGATGCCTATGACATGCTTCTTCTTTGCAAGGGTGTGCAGGTTCCTCATGCCAGCATGCCCTAGCCTTCGATGCCAGAGCCAGCATTCAGAAGCTTTTGCTAGAAGACATACGGCAAGTTGTGGTCCTGCTGAGAAATCTACCATGTACAAATCATCTTTCTGATACCCTTCAAAGACTAGAGACTTGTCAGATTCCATTAGAACAAGGCAACGATATTTTCCAAACATCACAATCATGTTCAAATCGCAAAGCATTGAGACAGACATTAAGTTGAAACCAAGGGATTCAACAAGCATGACTTTATCCATGTGTTGATCCCTTGAGATTGCAAGTCTACCTAGACCCAATACCTTGCTTTTACCAGTGTCAGCAAATGTGATGTGACTTTTGTCAAATGGACGTAAGGTTGAGTCCATAAAAAGACTTCGCTTGCCAGTCATGTGATTAGTACACCCACTATCAATAATCCATTCTAAAGCAGCTAGTGTCGTACCCTACAGTGCAGTTAGGGGGATAGGCTTCACGAAGAGAATTGTGAAGCATAAACATTTGACGAGCAAGTGGATTATGAAAGCTTAGATAAAGGTTAGGACTGATAGGGAAAGTAGCAAGCGACTCAGGAACAAAATACATAATAAGACCATTTGGGCATTTGATCTTGCACCCTACAATAGCTTCAGACGATTTTGGTTTTCGGCTGGAGACCTTTCCCTGCAAAAGAGAGTTAAGCTTTCTTAGCCACCCACATCTTCAAGGGTGGCTTTCAAGAAATGAGTCTAAGTGCAGCATCTGAGAACTTTGGCTTTGGAGCCCTAGCAAAAAGTCTTGCAGGTGGACAATAGTACTCATAAGAATAAGCAGAATAGTTCTTGGTCTTATGAACATGGCGGTTTGATGAAACGCGCTCATATTCATAGGCCTGAGTATGGCTTCCCTGCAAAACATTTGCATTAGTGCGACTCAGGTGAGTCCTTTGTCTGTATGAAGCCTTTGGACCATATGAAGCCTGTGGTCTGGGGTTTGCCTTCTTCACTTGTGGTGTCATGACAACATTCACAGGAAGATTCTCCAACAACCTTTTCGGCACCCAGACTTTCTTCATAGGTGGCCCGTTCCTGCAGTTAGTACCAATATACCTGGCAAACACTTCACCATTCTGATTCTTAAACATTTTATAGCTTGCATCAAAGGATTCATCAACAACAATGGGATTAGCACAATTGAAGCCTGGCAGGGTGGATGGATCCACTAAGGGTTCCTTTGCAGTAACCCATGTGGTTTTGGGGTACTGCTCAGGTTTCCAGTAAGAGCCATCAACATTCATTTTCCTTTCGAACCCAAGACCCTCTTTCCTAGGGTTTCGGTTCAGGATCTGCCTTTTAAGAACATCGCATAGTGTCTGATGCCCTTTGAGACTTCTGTACATCCCTTTTCAAGCAATGTCTTCAACCTAGCATTGTCATCAGCAATAGTAGTGGTATCCTTAGTAGAGGGGTTAGTTACCACATCAACAGTTGAAAATATTGCAACAGTAGCAGCAGTAGAACACCCAGCAACAGAAGTAGCGTTGTCACGCTCAATGCATTTAAGACATGGTTGTTCAAATCCTTCCTGAGCGGAACTGATCTGTTCGGCGCGAAGTGACTCGTTTTCCTTTTTAAGATCTTCATGAGCCGCTCTCAACTTCTCAAGATCTTGCTTCCTTTGAAGATAATCATAGGAAAGCTTTTCATGAGTTGTTGAGAGCGTTTCATGACGACTTTCAAGTTCCTCATACTTAACGTGAAGATTTTTTATGTCTTCAATTAAGGACTGAGATCGAGTCATTTCAGCGTCTAAAAAGTAATCGCTTTTGTCTAATAGTTTTTGAATATGTTCCATAGCTTTCTGTTGTTCAGTTGCAATTTTAGCAAGTGTTTTGTAGCTGGGTTTGGAACCACAATCAGAGTCATCTTCACTGGATGTTTGATAGTGAGTAGTGTGTGTGTTTACCTTGGCACCGCGTGCCATGAAGTAGTAGGTAGGAGCTGAGTAGTCCTTGTCATTTGCATTGGTGTCGGTGATGAAGTCATTGTCTTCAGTGTTGAAGATGGACTTGGCAACGTATGCTGTAGCCAGACTCGCAACGCCAGAATCGGACTCCTCCTTAGACTCCACCTCCGCCTCCTCAGAAGCGGACTCCTCCTCTGAATCCATTTCCTTGCCAACAAACGCACGAGCCTTGCCGAATGAGCTCTTCTTGTGTGATGAAGACTTTGAGGAAGACTTGGAAGAAGACTTTGAGTATTTCTTCTTCTTCTTTTCGTCAGAGTCATACTCCTTTCTCTTCTTCTTGTTGTTGTTCTCATTGTCCCAGTGCGGACACTCAGAGATGTAGTGGCCAGGTTTCTTGCACTTGTGGCATGTTCTCTTCTTGTAGTCATGAGCAGAAGCTTCATCATTCCTTGAGATTCATCATGAAGACTTTCTGAAGCCTTTCTTCTTGGTGAATTTTTGAAACTTCTTCAAAAGCATAGCAAGCTCCTTTCCAATGTCTTCAGGATCATCAGAACTGCTGTCAGATTCTTCTTCAGATGAGGAGATAGCTTTTGCCTTCAAGCCACGAGTTCGCCCATAGTTGGGACCGTAGATGTCTCTTTTCTCAGAAAGCTGAAACTCGTGTGTGTTGAGCCTCTCAAGTATGTCAGGCGGATCGAGTGTCTTGAAGTCAGGACGTTCTTGAATCATCAGGGCTAGGGTGTCAAACGAGCTGTCAAGTGATCTCAGGAGTGTCTTGACGACTTCATGCTTGGTGATCTCAGTAGTGCCGAGGGCTTGAAGCTCATTTGTGATGTCAGTGAGTCGATCAAACGTGAGCTGGACATTCTCATTGTCATTTCTCTTGAAGCGGTTGAAGAGGTTGCGAAGGACACTGATTCTCTGATCTCTCTGGGTTGAGACGCCTTTGTTGACCTTGGAGAGCCAGTCCCAGACTAGCTTAGATGTTTCCAAAGCACTCACACGGCCGTACTGTCCTTTAGTCAGATGACCACAGATGATGTTCTTGGCAGTGGAGTCCAGTTGAACGAACTTCTTGACATCAGCAGCGGTGACACCTTCACCAGCCTTGGGAATGCCATTCTTGACGACATACCATAGGTCGACATCAATGGCTTCAAGATGCATGCGCATCTTATTCTTCCAGTAGGGATATTCAGTTCCATCGAAGACGGGGCACGCAGCGGAGACTTTGATTATCCCTGCAGTCGACATAGCTAAAACTCTAGGTGGTTAAACCAAATCACACAGAACAAGGGAGTACCTTGCTCTGATACCAATTGAAAGTGCTAGTGGTCGACTAGAGGGGGGTGAATAGGCGATTTTTATGAAGGTCTTCGAAACATGGAAGTTTCGAAGACAAACGATAGAAATAAACCTATTAATTACCATGCAGCGGAAGGTAGACTACACTAAGCAAGCCATAGTCAAGTATTCAATGAAGTGAAAGCACAATGACTAATAGCAGCTAGGCAGTATAGATCAGGTAGGGAGATAGTGTGAAGCCAATCAGAACAAGCAGTCACTCAGTGAAGACAAAAGATAATGCAATCATACAATGACTTCACCAGGGCCAATAGTAGGTAAAGGAAAGGGAAGGATGAAACCAGTGACTCGTTGAAGACAATGATTTGTTGGAGCAGTTCCAGTTGCTGTGACAACTGTACGTCTGGTCAGGGAGGCTGAGATTCAACTCAGAAGACCACATCTTCACCTTATTCCCCTTGAGCTAAGGACAGCCAGTCCTCGCCCAATCACTCTGGTAAGTCTTCAAGGTAGACTCCCAAACCTTCACAGACTTCGTTCACCGGCGATCCACAATGACTCTTGGATGCTCAGCACGCGATGCCTAATCGGCTGGAGGATTCACAGTCCTCAAGTGTAATAATTCTTCAGATCACATAGACAGGAAGACTTAAGTGATGCCTAACACTCTTTGGCTCTGGGTGTTTAGGGCTTTATCCTCGCAAGGAATTCTCTCTCAAAGGCTTCGAGGTGGGTTGCTCTCAAACGACAAAAGCCGTACACTAACTCTGAGCAGCCAACCGTTTATGGTTGTAGGGGGTGGGCTATTTATAGCCACTAGGCAACCCGACCTGATTTGTCCGAAATGACCCTTGGCCACTAAGGAACTGACACGTGTTCCAACGGTCAGATTTCAAACACACACGACAACTTTACTTGGGCTACAAGAAAAGCTGACTTATCCAACTCTTAATAAGATTTCCTCTCATAGTCTTCACTCTAAGACATAAGATTTTTGTTAAGCATCACTTCTGTCAGTCTGACTGGTTCTCTTGGACCCCACTTAACAGTATGGTGGTTCCTATGACTGAACAAAGAAAAAACAAAGAATGACGAAACTGCTAAGTCTTCGCGCTCCATAGTCTTCACTCGATGTCTTCTCTTGTCATAGTCTTTAATGTGAATGTCTTCACATACCACCTTTGACTTCAATGTCTTCATACATTTTTAGGGGTCATCTCTGGTAGGAAAACCGAATCAATGAGGGACTTCTACCTGTGTGATCCTGCAATTCTCACAAACACATTAGTCCCTCAACCAGGTTTCTCGTCAATACTCCAAAACCAACTAGGGGTGGCACTAGATGCACTTACAGCTTGTAAACCGTCTGGTTAGGGCGGGTCGCCATTGAATCGCCAAGCTCCAGCCAGGTCATACATCCGGCGGGTTACACCGCGGGGTATATCCCCGACATTAGCCCCTAGTTTAGCTTGGATTTATCCATGGTAAAGTTATGCTACAAACTAAACACAAGAACAAATTTGACAGGTTGTGCCCCGGTTTAAAAGTTCTTGTAAACCGGCACATAATCATCCTTAATTCCTTTGCAGTTCCTTCTTCTAGAAAATCCAGGTCAATAAGCCAGCTTCATAATCAATTGACGTTGGTTTCTCACATAAATATTGTAAGAAATAATCCACTTGAATCGGCTTTCTAAAGCACCGGCTTAAAAATATTGGTCTTGAAATACTCCTTTGATTTTCAGCCGGCTTGAATATGTAGATCTTGCCAATTTATGATTACCAAAATTGCCGGGTTATAAACAGATGATGCCAAGTCATAATTTGTTGCCGACGCCGGGTCATAATTGTTGCAGACACCGGGTCAATCTGGTTTACTCAAAACTGAGAATTTGAAGATTTTTCTCCCTTATATCCATATTACCTGTAGCACCCAAGTCTTGAGCAGAAGAAAGTGATGGCTTAAGACTTGCTTCAATATAAATACTGCCACTTTTGAAGAAATCCATGTTGTTCATCCGAGTCACTAGTAAAAACTGAATACTCCATATTATGTAGCCCCCAAGTGTCGGGTTGTTATGCTTGCAGCAACCTGGGACTTGTAATTGCCTGATGCTCAAAAAAATTCAACTAGTGTAGCCCCCAAGGGACGGGTCATTATGCAATAATGAGCAGGGACTTTATGAATATGATCATGCTTCATTGAAAATAACATCATATGATATAACTCCACCATGGGGCTTGAACCCACATCCACAAGGTTAAGAGCTTTGTGCTTTACCAACTGAGCAGTGGACCCTTGAATATAATGGATTAAGACTTGTATACCTTGAATCATTGATAGGAGCAATGGGTAGCCCCCAAGGGCCGGCTCATTATGATGTAATGAGTCGGGTCTTCAATAAGGCCAATAAAAATGACTTTGCATTAGCCCCCAAGTGTTATGGCGCATGATTGTGATGTCTACTACACAACCTTCTTCTTGTAGACATTGTTGGGCCTCCAAGTGCATAGGTTTGTAGGACAGTAGAGAATTTCCCTCAAGTGGATGACCTAAGGTTTATCAATCCGTAGGAGGCGTAGGATGAAGATGGTCTCTCTCAAGCAACCCTGCAACCAAATAACAAAGAGTCTCTTGTGTCCCCAACACACCCAATACAATAGTAAATTGTATAGGTGCACTAGTTCGGCGAAGAGATGGTGATACAAGTGGTATATGGATAGTAGATATGGGTATTTTTAATCTGAAAATATAAAAACAGCAAGGTAATGAATGATAAAAGTGAGCGTAAATGGTATTGCAATGCTAGGAAACAAGGCCTAGGGTTCATACGTTCACTAGTGCAAGTCCTCTCAACAATAATAACATAATTGGATCACATAACTATCCCTCAACATGCAACAAAGAGTCACTCCAAAGTCACTAATAGCGGTGAACGAATGAAGATATTATGGTAGGGTACGAAACCACCTCAAAGTTATTCTTTCCAATCAATCCGTTGGGCTATTCCTATAAGTGTCACAAATAGCCCTAAAGTTCGTACTGGAATGACACCTTAAGACAGAAATCAACCAAAACCCTAATGTCACCTAGATACTCCAATGTCACCTCAAGTATCCGTGGGTATGAATATACGATATGCATCACACAATCTCAGATTCATCTATTCAACCAACACATAGAACCTCAAAGAGTGCCCCAAAGTTTCTACCGGAGAATCACGACGAAAATGTGTGCCAACCCCTATGCATAGGTTCATGGGCGGAACCCGCAAGTTGATCACCAAAACATAGATCAAGTGAATCACGTGATATCCCATTGTCACCACAGATACGCATGACAAGACATACATCGAGTGTTCTCAAATCTTTAAAGACTCAATCCGATAAGATAACTTCAAAGGGGAAACTCAATTCCTTACAAATGAGTAGAGGGGGAGGAGAAACATAAGATCCAACTATAATAGCAAAGCTCACGATACATCAAGATCATATCACCTCAAGAACACGAGAGAGAGAGAGAGAGAGATCAAACACAAAGCTACTGGTACATACCCTCAGCCCCGAGGGAGAACTACTCCCTCCTCGTCATGGAGAGCACCGGGATGATGAAGATGGCCACCGGAGAGGGCTTGCCCGCTCCGGCAGGGTGCCGGAACGGGTCTAGATTGGTTTTCGGTGGCTACGGAGGCTTCTAGTGGTGGAACTCCCGATCTATTGTGCTCCCTGATGTTTTTAGGGTATATGGAGATATATAGGCGGAAGAAGTACGTCAGGGGAGACACGAGGGGCCCACGAGGGTGGACGACGCGCCCAGGGGGGTGGGCGTGCCCCCCTACCTCGTGGCCTCCTCGAAGCATCCCTTACATGGACTCCAAGTCTTCTGGGCTTCTTCTGATCCAAAAATAAGTTCCGTGAAGTTTCAGGTCAATTGGACTCCGTTTGATTTTCCTTTTCTGTGATATTCTAAAACAAGGAAAAAAACAGAAACTGGCACTAGGCTCTAGGTTAATAGGTTAGTCCCAAAAATCATATAAAATAGCATATAAAACATCCAAGGTTGATAATATAATAGCATGGAATAATCAAAAATTATAGATACATTGGAGACGTATCAGCATCCCCAAGCTTAATTCCTGCTCGTCCTTGAGTTGGTAAATGATAAAAACAGAATTTTTGATGTGGAATGCTACCTAACATATTTCTCTAAGTAATTCTTATTTATTATGGCAAGAACATTTCAGATCCATAAGATTCAAGATAAAAGTTTAATATTGACATAAAAATAATAATACTTCAAGCATACTAACAAAGCAATCATGTGTTCTCAAAATAACATGGCCAAAGAAAGCTATCCCTACAAAATCATATAGTCTGGCTATGCTCCATCTTCACCACAAAAAATATTTAAATCATGCACAACCCCGATGACAAGCCAAGCAATTGTTTCATACTTTTGGTGTTCTCAAACTTTTTCAATCTTCATGCAATACATGAGCATGAGCCATGGATATAGCACTATAGGTGGAATAGAATGGTGGTTGTGGAGAAGACAAAAAGAAGAAGATAGTATCACATCAACTAGGCGTATCAACAGGCTATGGAGATGCCCATTAATAGATATCAATGTGAGTGAGTAGGGATTGCCATGCAACGGATGCACTAGAGCTATAAGTGTATGAAAGATCAACAAAAGAAACTAGTGGGTGTGCATCCAACTTGCTTGCTCACGAAGACCTAAGGCATTTTGAGGAAGCCCATCATTGGAATATACAAGCCAAGTTCTATAATAAAAAATTCCCACTAGTATATGAAAGTGATATCATAGGAGACTCTCTATCATGAAGATCATGGTGCTACTTTGAAGCACAAGTGTGGTAAAAGGATAGTAGCATTGCCCCTTCTCTCTTTTTCTCTCCTTTTTTTGGGCCTTCTCTTTTTTATGGCCTCTTTTCTCTTATTTTTTTTGGCTTCTTTGGCCTCTTTTATTTATTTATTTTCGTTCGGAGTCTCATCCCGACTTATGGGGGGATCATAGTCTCCATCATCCTTTCCTCACTGGGACAATGCTCCAATAATGATGATCATCACACTTTTATTTACTTACAACTCAAGAATTACAACTCGATACTTAGAACAAAATATGACTCTATATGAATGCCTCCGGCGGTGTTCCGGGATGTGCAATGACTCATGAGTGACATGTATGAAAGAATTATGAACGGTGTCTTTGCCACAAATACGATGTCAACTACATGATCATGCAAAACAATATGACAATGGTGAAGCGTGTCATAATAACAGAACGGTGGAAAGTTGCATGGCAATATATCTCGGAATGACTATGGGAATGCCATAATAGGTAGGTATGGTGGCTGTTTTGAGGAAGGTATATGGTGGGTTTAAGGTACCGGCGAAAGTTGCGCGGTACTAGAGAGGCTAGCATGGTGGAAGGGTGAGAGTGCGTATAATCCATGGACTCAACATTAGTCATAAATAACTCACATACTTATTGCAAAAATCTATTAGTTATTGAAACAAAGTACTACGCGCATGCTCCTAGGGGGATAGATTGGTAGGAAAAGACCATCGCTCGTCCTCGACCGCCACTCATAAGGAAGACAACCAATAAATAAATTATGCTCCGACTTCATCACATAAAGGTTCACCATACGTGCATGCTACGGGAATCACAAACTTCAACACAAGTATTTCTCAAATTCACAACTAATCAACTAGCATGACTCTAATATCACCATCTCCATATCTCAAAACAATTATCAAGTATCAAACTTCTCTTAGTATTCAATGCACTTTATACGAATAACACCTTAAGACACAAATCAACCAAAACCCTAATTTCACCTAGATACTCCAATGTCACCTCAAGTATCCGTGGGTATGATTATACGATATGCATCACACAATCGTAGATTCATCTATTCAACCAACACATAGAACCTCAAAGAGTGACCCAAAGTTTCTACCGGAGAATCACGATGAAAACGTGTGCCAACCCCTATGCATAGGTTCATGGGCGGAACCCGCAAGTTGATCACCAAAACATACATCAAGTGAATCACGTGATATCCCATTGTCACCACAGATACGCATGGCAAGACATACATCAAGTGTTCTCAAATCTTTAAAGACTCAATCCGATAAGATAACTTCAAAGGGGAAACTCAATTCATTACAAGAGAGTAGAGGGGGAGGAGAAACATAAGATCCAACTATAATAGCAAAGCTCGCGATACATCAAGATTGTATCACCTCAAGAACACGAGAGAGAGAGAGAGAGAGAGAGATCAAACACATAGCTACTGGTACATACCCTCATCCCTGAGGGAGAACTACTCCCTCCTCGTCATGGAGAGCACCGGGATGATGAAGATGGCCACCGGAGAGGGCTTTCCCCCTTCGGCAGGGTGCCGGAATGGGTCTAGATTGGTTTTCGATGGCTACGGAGGCTTCTGGCGGCTGAATTCCCGATCTATTGTGCTCCCTGATGTTTTTAGGGTATATGGAGATATATAGGTGGAAGAAGTACGTCAGGGGAGCCACGAGGGGCCCACGAGGGTGGAGGGCGCGCCCAGGGGGGTGGGCGCGCCCCCCTACCTCGTGGCCTCCTCGAAGCTTCCCTTACGTGGACTCCAAGTCTTTTGGGCTTCTTCTGATCCAAAAATAAGTTCCGTGAAGTTTCAGGTCAATTGGACTCCGTTTGATTTTCCTTTTCTGCGATATTCTAAAACAAGGAAAAAAACAGAAACTAGCACTGGGCTCTAGGTTGATAATATAAAACATATAAAATAGCGTATAAATGCATATAAAACATCCAAGGTTGATAATATAATAGCATGGAACAATCAAAAATTATAGATACGTTGGAGACGTATCAGCTTGCAGCGACATGAGACTTGCATATTTGATGTAATCTCAACTTGAATAATGTAGCCCCAAGTATCGGGTCGTAAGCCTGCGACTCGGGACTATTCCTTCAATTGTCGAATAAATCATATCCATTGATAATATAATAGCCATTGCGCTAAAGTGACTTTGAAAACCTTAATCATAATACTGGTTATTGATAACCATAATAAAATCCAGCCATGTTGGCTATTTGAAGATTTGAATAATATAATCCAATGATTTATGAGCGCATGATTCCAATGGCACAATCCAAATATATACTGGCGACTTATAGTCCCAAGCCAGGCCGGTTTAATAAACATCGGATAATTTATCATCATACTAGCGACTTATAGTCGAAAGCCAGACCGGGTCAGTAAACGCCAGATTAACATAAACCTCATCAAAATATACCGCCAAAAGAAAGACTTCAAAAGAAAACCATGCAAGAAGCGAGGCTTTTCATGGGCTACCAGGCCACTAAGTTAAACCATTTTACAAAGCCTTATAAGATGGACCTCACATTAACCAATCATCATTTTAACTATGACAAGTTCAGGTTCTGTATAAGATTGACTTGTCAAACATTCGACGGGTCTTGCCAGGATTACCTGGGCGGAGTGACTTACTTAAAAAGGCAGGATAACCCAGGGTTTTAGGTGAATACACCTAGATTCCAAGCCTGGCTTTTATAGCCTATTACAAGGTTAAAGACTCTTTGTTCTTGTAGAACAAAAGACCCCCCAAGCAATATTTTGAGCTGTGCTCAGGGCGAACCTATGTTTGAGTTGTGCTTTTGCAATAGACTCTCTTTGGTCCCTTTAACTTTTCCAAGAACTCGAACTTTGCAAGAAATATTTCTTCTTGAACCGGTTATTAAACGGATATTGAGAGCTTCAAAGCTTCGTGGGAGACATCTTTCCCTTGAACCGGATTTTAAACTGGAATCTTCATTTTCAGCCGGAAATTTTCTGACGACCTTTAAACTCGAACTTGCGAGAGATTAATTCTTTTTGAACCGGAAATTCTTAAACCGGATTTGAGAGCTTCAGAGCTTTGTGGGAGAACAGATTTCCCTTGAACCGGATTTTAAATCGGCATTCTTCATTTTGAACCAGAAACTTTCTGACGGCCTTTAAATTTTCATCAATATGGTAGTAGCCTCCGGGACCGGGTTATCTTTCCCTCCAACGTCCTGGGGTTCTTGACTTCAGTGAAAACCGGCAACATTTGTTGAGTCATATCATTGTAGCCCCCGAGTCTCAAGGTGACTCGAGGAGTTGGCTTGAGATTCTCCATATTTAACCGTGATATAAACCGGCATAAGTTGTATATCATTGGTGTTGATAGCACGATGTGAATCCACAGAAGGTTGAGGTGACTGCAGCGAGTTATAAATGATCCCGTATGAGCTGTGTCAGCAACTCGACCAATGGTTCCTTCCAACTGGCTATTTGAAGTTAACCAAACTGTAGTGGTGGCGACTTGTGCGCCTGCCCATTGGGCCACCCAGTGCAGACGTCGGTTGATACTATATGATAATTTGCCTCCATTTTGTTGAAAGAAAACTGGGCTACCCAAGCTGTGACTTTCTCATACTCAATAAAGAACTCATGCAGACATGTGTGGCCCGGTATGTTGATGTAGACCAGGCCGCGAGAGACGGACAACAAAGACGACCGCAACATTAGAGGCAGCTCGGACAGATGAGTCGGCCGCGGCATTGTAAGCCGGTGCAGACGGGGAAAGTCGGCACCGGTGTTGTAAACCGGCATGGACGGGCGAGTTAACATAGACCGGGTCCGCAGAGGCGGCGACTTATGTATGTCCGCACACTCCATAGATACAGAATGATACCATCTTTACAATGAATCATCATCCTGCAAAAAATATATATTGCCGACCAGAGTAATTGTTTCTTTGACAAAAACAATATGTGCCAAAAATAAACCTTAGATGGATACAACCTGACTCGTCCGGACAGTAAATGAGTCGGCTGCGGCGTTGCAAGCCGGTGCGGACGGGGAAAATCGTCCTCCGTGTTGTAAGCCGGTGCGGACGTGTGAACCGGTCACGAGGGCGGACGGGCGAGTCGTCCGTGGCGCTGTAAGGCGGCGCGGACGGGCGAGTCGGCCGACGCATTGGTGAAAAACGGATCGCGACACGCCTGTCCGTGAAGCCGCGCGGCACAGCGGAACGTGCATCCGTGGTATAACACCACCCCTTTTTCTTTCAATAGGCTCCCTGCGTAAAAATATTACAACTCAGAGTAATTGTTGTCGGATGAATTAACATGTACTGATAAAATACATAGGAAAAATAACACCTGATATTTTTTGCCGGATGCTGGCGCTGGATAATGCATAGTTCTACTCTTGTTTTTGACAGAAGAGTTGATTGGTTCTCTGTCTTCTTGTGCTTGAGGTTTCCATGTGACCTTCTCCTCCCTTTTGTTTTTTTTAAACAAGACCAAAATGGTGCACACAGTGTCCCTCGAGCAGAGTTTCTCTTTTTTAACCAGCAGAGGCGATCCCAAAAGCAATCCTGACCATTTCGACGAGACGAACAGCTTTCATGTTGAACATTTTTTGATCAAAGGTCATCTTGAAGGTCAAATCGGTCGCGCAAAAAAGACTATTCCCTCGCGCTACCCATCAGACATGTGTCTGGTGGGGTGCGCCATATCTCGCCTCGTGACAGGGCTGCACTCCGATTGCTCTAACCTTTGCATACGAACTCGGATTTGGACGATTTTTATATCAAAATCGATCGTTTCAATGAGACGAAGACAACCCTGTAGATCATTTTTCCATTTGATGTCGTCTTGGGGGCTTAATCGGCCAAACTGTACTCTGAATATAAGATCTTAGTACTTTGAGCATAGTTTCGGCCTTCGAGATGAACTCGGACGGTGATGACCCAAACTTCAAAGATGTTCATATCAACAATACGGAACTCTTTCATGTAGATCACTTCTCCATTTGAGGCCATCTTAAATAAGTTCTTGACCGTGACAAAATCTGGTGTCAACACATGCCACACTGTTTTTCAGCAAAACGTGGATGGCGAAAAATAATTTGCCCAGAGTTTGTTCTAAGGATGATGCCAATACTCCATCGTCCATTTATATGTGCTTAGGGCGATAGTTATATATCGGCCATGTCTTTGCTTAGGGTGATAGTTATATATCGGCCACTTTGATTAGCAACAAAATACAGCTAATCGAATGTATGGTGATGAGGTAAAACCCTTGCATGTTGTAAGAAGTTATATTGCGTCCATGGATCAAAATAAGTCCATGGAGGGTAACCAGTCATACCTGAGGATGAATTCCATGTCATCAACATCAATGGCATAGTTGGATAATGTGGATAATGTGGATAATTTTCACTCTTTTCCTTCTTTACCTTTGTCGCACTTCTTGCAATGGAACCTTGCACATCACTCTTGTTTTGATTATTTCCTTTGGGAACCCATGCCATGTTTCTCTTTTCGAGCTCTTGTGCACTAAGTTTTTGTAATTTCTTTTTTTGCCAATATGATAAGCCAAGTGAGCGCCCCGGCTGTGATTTTGTTTGAACTAATGACAATTCTTGTTTTACCTTGTGCACTTTCAACTTCTTCTCTTCAGAGTTGGCACTTTGATTCTCGACAATTGATTGCTTCATCTCATTGCCTTTAGTAGCCAATGTTAACACTTTAATTGGCTCTTTATCCTTTAAGATCAAATCTGAATTGGCACTCTTGCGACCATCTTTTTTAACTCGATATACTTGTTTGCTCACCTCTTCCTTCTTTCTTGAGATCCGGACCAATTCTTTCTTATTGAAACGGTCTTGAACATATGACAGCTCACTGAATGTTGATATTCTTGAAGCTGCATAATAATGGTGAGATGGTCTAAAATATGATGGAGAATGTGCCGTTGTATCGTACCTATCCCATGATGAATATCAATCTACATGAGCATAGGGAGGCATCCACGTCATCAGCATTGGCGACCAAAAATAAGGATATGAACATGTTGCATTAAAATTCTTTTCTTGCCAATACCGATCCTTGGATTTGCGCCTAGGGGTGATCTTGATGCTTTTGCATTACTCGGTCGATAAGCACCACTCTCTTCACTTTTATTTTGATATTTATCTAATAACTGTGCAAAAGTGACCTTGGATTTCTTTTGCTTGTGCTTATTGCGGCCTTTATCTCCTTTTGTTTTGCTTGCATTGATCTTTAGATTGCTTTGTTGCCCCCCAGTCCTTGGGGTCTTCATTGTATCTTTGATAGAACTCATGCCTTCAAGAATATTTGCATTGTGCTCTTGAAAAACTTCTTTACTTTAAAGCTTGTTCCCATCATCCACTGTGTTTTCCTTCTCATCATTTAATGAATCAGCTTCAAGAAGCCGATACAAAAACTTTTTGCCATCAGGACCAATCGAAATAGACTGGTCATCCTTTGGTGTCTCAACAAATCTCAATCGTCCTTTATCAATGGCTGATTTGACTACTTGACGAAACATATTGCAATCCTTAAAAATTATGTTTGAACGAATGATGCAACCTACAATACATTCGTCCTTGAATTGATGGCTTGACATGGTGATCAAGAATTTTTATGTAATTATTTTTCAGCAACAAATCAAATATTTGATCACACATGCTTGAATTGAAGGTAAACTCTTTATTCTCTAGCCGATCCTGCTGTGAGAATGGCTTTGAAGTTAAGCAAACGAATGGTTTAGATTTTGCATTAACCCATTTGGCTATGCGTTGTGTTTTGCACTCTATCTCCGATGTCTTTGAAAAGGAAATTATACCATCATCGGTTTTCTCAACACAGTACAACCTTGGCTTTAAATTTCTGAAATCAAAGTAGTTAGAACATATATGTCTCAATTGAGGCCATGCGTAAGCCAAGTATGAAGCAAGCAAAGCTACCCAATTAGATATGAATTTTAAAAAAATCAATGGGAAAAACTTTGGCTGCAATAATAAATCATTATCGGTCTTTGTAAATGGCATAATAGGTTGACCGAGATGGTCCATAACAATTTTATTGCTAACAAGTAAATTACCCTTCTTCATTGGTCTTTCAAAATTACTTATGAGAATTTTTCTTATAGAAGCATCAACAATAAAGTTGTAACCAAATCGAAAGATAGGTAAATCACTTGCTAGACATACCTTTTCTAACACTTTGGGAAAGCATGACGGTTGCGTTACTTGAACGATATGTTGTTCCTCTGTCGAATTGCTCTCCAACACCTTGTTGTCCTCGTTTTCTAGAACAGATTCGGAATATGTAATATTTGATTCGGTCTTTTCAATAACCGAATGAACTTTGTTATCCCAATCACCACTCCTTTTGATAATTCTATCCACAATCAATGCTTTATCTTTTTGGCATAATGTAGCTTGTATTGCAGCAGAACTAATAGGTTCCCCTCTTTCATTAATTCATTTAGAACAACATTGCACTTGTCCCAAAAAGATGTAAGATTTTTCTTAATGACCCAATCTGGATAGAATTACCCCCCGACACTTTTAGACTCTTTTGGTAACAAGATGTCGCCGAAATTCTGTAATTGTGGAGGGGAAACATTGTATGCCATGGTACTAGGTGAAGGCACATGTGATCCTATAGAATTTTCAGTTATTCGGCTATTAGCGGGAAGGTGCAAAGCCGAATTATGAATACCTATAGTTGCATATGATGCCAAAACATTAGAAGCATGAGGTGTAGCATATGATGGTTGAGGGTAATTGGCCGGATAACTAGTAGTATCATGGCCAATTCCTCTATCCACCGGCATGTTTGGATTAACATATTGCAAGCTAGTTGCCGATGAATAAAAAGGAGAAACACTTTGTTGCATACTATCAGAAGTTCCCGTGTGAGGTGTTTCAACTTGATTAACCGAACTCATCATGTTGTTCATCGGCATATGCATTTCTGGGGTTGCCGATGCATGGGAGTTGGAATACATATGTTGCATGTTGCTAAAATTATATGAAGCTGAAGCATGAAGATTATTCTGAATCGGCTGTTGAGCATAACAAGATGCTTGATTTATAAAACTAGGGTAGCCGCCACATTATGCTGATTAAACGATCTAGCAACAACATATGCATTATTTGCATCTACATAACTGAATTGGGTATTCATAATACCTTTGTAGATTGCAAACCCTAGATGACGCTCTCTTCGTAGCAAGAACGGGCTAGAGACCGTTCAAAGCTTCGTCCCCAGCGGAGGCACCAAAAAGTGTGTTCGCACATGAACACGTCACCATGTACCCTCGACGCCGGGGGTGATGCACCGCATCTCACGTCGAGGAGACCCGGCCGGAAGCGCGGTACGCAGGCAATCCGACGGGTGCTTTTGAAGACCCGAAACCCCACACGCCCGGGAGGGACCCCGTCAGGGCGTGCAGCGGATATGGTCTTCCCTAGGTCGACCTGATCACCCCTAGGGCCTCGAGGTTCGCCGCCCTGCAACAAGAAGAACAGACGAAGAACGAGGAAGAAGAACTAGGATTAAGGAGAAAAGATAAAAGATAAAAAGTGGTAGATGAATTGATCGATTGTGTGTTGTTCAATCGGTCGTCACTCCTTAGATATATAAGAGGCGGCTGGACTTCCCATGCAAAGAAAAGTCTTAGATTCACGTCCAAAACCCTAGTCAAATTCAGATTGGTTTTGTCCGAACTTTCCAAAACTGTTCAGTTTAAACTGGCTACACCATGCGGATCTTTTTTGTGGTGGTAAACGATCTCAGATGGAAACGATCCCAAACGCAACCTTGACTGTTTCGATGAGACGAACAACTTTCATGTTGAACGTTTTTTGATCAGAGATAATCTTGAGGGTCAAATTGGTCAAGCAAAACAGGCTATTCCCTCGCGCTACCCATCAGACATGTGTCTGGTGGGGCGCGCCACATCTCGCCTCGTGACAGGGCTGCACTCCAATTGCTCTAAATTTTGGATACGAACTCGGATTTGGACGATTTTTATATCAAAATCGATCATTCGACGAGACGAAGACAACCCGTGTAGATCATTTTTCCATTTGAGGTCATTTTGGGGGCTTAATTGGCCAAACTATACTCTGAATATAAGATCTTAGTACTTTGAGCATAGTTTCCGCCTTCGAGATGAAATCAGACGGTGATGACCCAAACTTGAAAGATGTTCATATAAACAATACGGAATTCTTTCATGTAGATCACTTCTCCATTTGAGGCCATCTTAAATAAGTTCTTGACCGTGCCAAAATCTAGTGTCAGCAGTATGGTCTGATGACAGATTTAAGTCATGTTCATCGTGGTGACGGGGAGCAACTGCCGTGGTCTCGAATCCGTCGAAGATCAAGTCTCTGTGGATATCCGTGACATAGTTAAGTTCCCGAATCTGACCTGACGGCCAGGAGCATATCTGTCGATCTGCTCCAGATGGCCAAGCGAGTTGGCCCGCAGTGCGAAGCCGCCAAACACGACGATCTGTCCGGGGAGGAAGACTTCCCCTTGAATAGCATTGTTGTAGATGATTGAAGGAGCCATCAAACCTTTAGAGGACGGCACAGTGGAACTCTCAATGAAAGCACCAATGTCGGTGTCAAAACCGGCAGATCTCGGGTAGGGGTCCCGAACTGTGCGTCTAAGGTCGATAGTAACAGGAGACAGGGGACACAATGTTTACCCAGGTTCGGACCCTCTCTATCGAGGTAATACCCTACTTCCTGCTTGATTGATCTTGATGAATATGAGTATTACAAGAGTTGATCTACCACGAGATCGTAATGGCTAAAACCCTGGAAGTCTAGCCTGTATGACTATGATTATAAATCCTGGCCTCTACGGACCTACCCCTCCGGTTTATATAGACACCTGAGGGATCTAGGGTTACATAAGATCGGTTACAGAGAAAGGAATCTTCATATTTGGACGCCAAGCTTGCCTTCCACGCCAAGGAGAGTCCCATCCGAACACGGGAGAGAGTCTTTGGTCTTGTATCTTCATAGCCCACTAGTCCGGCCCATGTCCAACAGGCCGGACGCTCGAGGACCCCTTAGTCCAGGACTCCCTCAGGTGGCTCTCTGATATATTGGGAATATTTGAGAATTTATAGTGCTAGAATTAGGTTAGGAGGGGCCCACAATCCTGGGGGCACCCCTCCCCCCCGGGGCGCGCCTGGCAGGCTTATAGCTGCCTCGTGGCACTTCAGGTCTTTTCCCGAAGCTTCTAGGGTCTCTTCTAGTGCAGAAAAAATCATCAAAAAGTTTCGTAGCACTTGGACTCCCTTTGGTACTGATTTTATGGAAAGCCAAAAACAAGAAAAAAAACAACAACTAACACTGGGCACTAGGTTAATTAACATGTTAGTTCCAAAAAATGATATATAATTGCATAATAAGCATCCAAGATTGATATTATAATAGCATGGAACAATGAAAAATTATAGATACATTGGAGACTTATCATGAACCCATTCATATTTTATTATTGAATAATACCTACTATATTCCAACTTCTCAATGACTTGTACCCCCGGATACAATGCATAGATTCATGAAAACAAACAAACTATGCAACAGAAATAGAATCTGTCTAAAACAGAACAGTCTGTAAAGATCTGAACAATGACTATACTTATGTAACTCTAAAAATTCTGAAAAATTAGGATAATGTGAGAAATTTACATCTCAATCATGTGTAAAATATGCAGGTCAAAAGCACATTCCAATGATTTTTAGATTTTTTTTGGACTGAGTGCAAAAGTTTCTATTTTTTCACAGAATCAAATCAAGTATCAACCAAATCATCTCAAAGGCTTTACTTGGCACAACACCAATTAAAACACAAAAACATAATCATAACAAAGTAGCATAATTGTGTGAACACTCAAGAACAAAAAGGGAAAACAAAGATAACTATCGGGTTGCCTCCCAACAAGTGTTACTGTTTTATGCCCCTAGCTAGGCGTAAGGCAATGTTTTAAGTGTTATCATCTTTCGTTCCCAATTCATCAATCATACACAACCACGCTTCTAAGGAGGCTTCATTAGATCAATGAAGTCGGGGTGAACACTAATCATTTTAAGATCTTCACTTCCACTACTAGATGTGGCACCCAAGTTCTTAGGAACATACATAAACTGCAAATTCTTGCTAGTAGGAGTCCTAATATTTTTAACAGAAGAAAAAATGGAACCCAAATTATTAATAACTTCTTTCAACTTATCAATTCTAGTGAGACTTCGTTCCATCCTCCCATTAGTTACCGGTTCCTTATCTTTTAGCACTTTCAAAGTAGTTCCTACCTTTGATCCAAATTGAGTAATATTATTATGAATCTTTTTATCTAGATTCTCAATATGTTCTATGGTAGGCATTTAATTTTCAATAATTTCTAGCATTTGCATAAAGTTCACCGTTTCATTAATAGTGATAGGTGGTGATCCCAGTAAATTTCCCATAGCATTGAATGCATCCATAGGGTGACTAATCAAGAAATTTCCTCCAGATAGTGTCGAGCACAAATCTATACCAAGTAGTGACAATCACATAAAATTTTGAAGAAGAACAATAGTAGATTGCTTACGAGTTGATCTATTTTGAGCATCGCAAATTCTATAAAAGGCATCTTTTGAATTATCTAATCTCCTTTGTTTAAAATTGAGCACTTCATTTTTAGGGGTACATGTAACAAAGAAGAACTAGCCATAGTGGTAAAGCAAGCAAGCAAGTGAAAATATTTTTGTGTTTTTGTAAAAAAAATTAGGAGTGGGGGAGATGAAAATGACAGAAAAAGGCAAAAAAGGCAAATAAAAGTAAGAGCAAGTAGATGATAGTTTATGCGAAGGTACTTTATAGGTTTTGGTGATGTCTCCTTGACAACGACGCTACAAATTCTTCCTGCTACTTCTGATCTAAGTTGGGATTTCCTCGAAGAGGAAATGATGAAGTAGTAAAGTAGATATAAGTATTTCCCTCAGTTAAGAACCAAGGTTATCAATCCAATAGGAGAACCACACAGAACCTCATTAGCAGCACCTACACACACAAAAGCAAATACTTGCACCCAACACGATCAAGGGGGCTGTGAATCCCCTTGGCGGTTATTTGCAAGGATCAAATCTCATAGTTGTAGACAGATAAAATAAAATAAGATAGAAAAAGTGCAACAAGGTATTTTTGGATTTTATATATGATAAAAGTAGACCCGACAACCATAGCTTTGACTAGAGGCTTGTCTCTCGAACACGTAGCATACGGTGGGTGAGGGAGTCCTGGATTAGGGGGTGTTCGGATAGCCGGACTATACCCTCAGCCAGACTCCTGGACTATGAAGATACAAGATTGAAGACTTCATCCCGTGTCCGGGAGGGACTTTCCTTGGCTTGGAAGGCAAGCTTGGCGATGCGGATATGCAGATCTCCTACCATTGTAACCGACTCTATGTAACCCTAACCCTACCCAGTGTCTATATAAACCGGAGGGTTTTAGTCCGTAGGACAACATACACATCAACAATCATACCATAGGCTAGCTTCTAGGGTTTAGCCTCCTCGATCTCGTGGTAGATCTACTCTTGTACTACCCATATCATCAATATTAATCAAGCAGGACGTAGGGTTTTACCTCCATCGAGAGGGCCCGAACTTGGGTAAAACTTCGTGTCCCTTGTCTCCTGTTACCATCCGGCCTAGACGCACAGTTCGGGACCCCCTACCCGAGATCCGCCGGTTTTGACACCGACATTGGTGCTTTCATTGAGAGTTCCTTTGTGTCGTCGCCGTCAGGCTTGATGGCCCCTGCGATCATCAATAGCGATGCAGTCCAGGGTGAGACCTTCCTCCCCGGACAGATCTTCGTCTTCGGCGGCTTCGCACTGCGGGCCAATTCACTTGGCCGTCTGAAGCAGATCGAAAGCTACGCCCCTGGCCGTCAGGTCAGATTTGGAAGTTTAAACTACACGACTGACATCCGCGGGGACTTGATCTTCGATGGATTCGAGCCACTGCCGAGCGCGCCGCACTGTCCCGACGAGCATGATCTAGCTCTACCACCGAACAGTGCCTTGCAGGCCGCACCCGCATCAGCTTCGACCCTTAATTCGGAGCCAACTGCGTCGATCGAGGATGGGCGGTCGGACGCCACCTCGGGGGCTGCGATCCCAACGGCGATTGAGCCGAACGCCAGCCCCATACTCTGCGAGACTTGTGACTCCAACGAGCCGGACTCCTCTCTGGACTCCGAACCCTCTGCGCCCCTGCAGATCGAATCCGATAGGGCGCCGATCATGGAGTTTACTGCCGTGGACATCTTTCAGCACTCGCCTTTCAGCGATATCCTAAAGACACTGAAGTCTCTCTCTTTATCAGGAGAGCCCTAGCCGGACAATGGTCAGCAAGGTTGGGGTACGGACGATGAAGAAATTCAAAGCCCACCCACCACCCACTTTGTAGCCACTGTCGACGATTTAACCGACATGCTCGACTTCGACTCCGAAGACATCGACGGTATGGACGCCGATGAAGGAGACGATGAAGAACCAGCGCCTATTGGGCCCTGGAACGCCACCTCGTCATATGACGTATACATGGTTGACGCACAAGAAGATGACGACGAGGAGTAGAAGGACGCACCGAAGGTCTGTTCCCTCGAAAAGCAGTCAAAGCGGCGACGCAAGCGCCGCCCCAAATCCTGCCTCGATAGAAATAGCGATCACGCAGACCCAGCGCTGGAGCAGGGCGAACCGTTGCTGGACAACGGCAATCCGGATAATCAAACCGAACAAACAAATCCTATCAAGGATAATGGTCCGGATGACATAACGCCGGACAAACACCCGGAGCAACAGACTGCCCGTAAAAGGCTTGTTGCCACTGTAAGGAGCCTGAAAAAGAAGAAACAAAGGCTCAAGGCCGCGCAAGACACACTCTAATTCAGATGGAGTAAAATACTCAGCACTGCAGCAAGGTATGACGACAATCGCCCTTCCAAAAGCTACCCAAAGCGGAAGCTGCTACCCGAATTCGATGAGGAGGCCTCAGAACCCCCACAACCAAATATCAAAGCAGCCACCTGGTCGGATAGACGACCCCTCTACCAACACAGAGTGGCATACAATGCCGCTCACAATACAATATGTGACCCATGCGAGGGCCCGCACCCAAAGGACGGTGCAACAAGATCCATCTATGGACCATGCAAGCGCGCCCCAGCATACAATGCAACACAACAAACATCCGAACAACACGGTACACCCAGCTACAGGGGTGCCGCACACCCCCTATGTTTCATCGATGAGGTCCTGGACCATGAATTTCCAGAGGGATTCAAGCCCGTAAACATAGAGGCATATGACAGAACAACAGACCCTGGGGTCTGGATTGAGGACTACATCCTTCACATTCATATGGCTCGAGGAGATGATCTCCATGCCATCAAGTACTTACCCCTCAAGCTCAAAGGGCCAGCTCGTCACTGGCTCAAAGGCCTCCCCGAAAGCTCCATTGGACGTTGGGATGAGCTCGAAGAGGCCTTTCGGGCAAATTTTCAAGGGACTTATGTCGGCCCGAAAGCTTTGGAATAGGTTTCTTACTAAAAAGAACCAGATTGTCGACTGTCCGGACGCCGAAGCCTTGGCAGCTTTCAAGCATAGCGTCCGTGACGAATGGCTCGCCAGACACCTCGGCCAAAATAAGCCGAGAACGATGGCCGCATTAACAAACCTCATGACCCGCTTTTGCGTGGGTGAGGACAGCTGGCTAGCCAGACGTAGCACCAGCGACCCCAGTACATCTGAAGTTAGAGATGGAAATGGGAAATCACGACGCAACAGCAATAACAAACGCCGGAATAAAGAAGACAACACGAAGGCCACGGCGGTCAATGCCGGATTCAAAAGCTCTCGGCCAGGTCAAAAGCCACCCCCCTAAAGGCACCAGGGATGAACTGTCCAGCCTCAACAAAATTCTGGACCAAGTATGTCAGATCCATAGTACCCCTGGTAAACCTGCTAATCATACCCATAGAGAATGTTGGGTCTTCAAGCAGTCCGACAAGCTCAACGCCGTACACAAGGGGGAGGATACACCAAGTGAAGACGAGGACGAGCCCCCCAAGCAAGACACTGGGGAACAAAAGAAATTTCCACCAGAATTCAAAATAGCAAACATGTTACACGTAATCAAGGAAAAAAACAATGCGGCACTCCCAGGAAAGTATACCCAAGTGCCTATCACCACGAAGTCCTGCCACTGGACATCTCAACCGATCACTTTCGACCATCGCGATTACTCAGCAGGTATCTGACACGCAGGATGGGCTGCCCTGGTATTAGAACCAGTAATTGGCGGATATCACTTCACAAGGGTCTTGATGGACGGCGACAGTAGCCTAAACCTAATATATCAGGATACAATCCGCGGGATGGGGCTAGACCCAACACAAATTCGCCATAGCAATACTACCTTTACAGGAGTAACGCCAGGCCCAGGGGCTCGCTGTACGGCCTCCCTCCTACTACAAGTTACATTCGGCTCCCCCGATAACTTCCATCGTGAGCATTTAACTTTCCACATTGCTCCGTTTCAAGGTGGCTATCAAGCACTGCTCGGACGCGAAGCTTTCGCTCGCTTTAATGCAATACCACACTAAGCCTCCCTCACACTCAAGATGTCCGGTCCACGTGGCATCATTATAGTGCACGGAAATATCAAGTGATCTCTGCGTGCCGAAGAGAGTGAGGCTGCCTTGGCAGCCGCACGCTAAAGGCGCCCGGACCAGAAAGTGTCCAATAGGTCGTCAAGACCTCGGACACAACTAATCAAGTCCGGCACCACTACTTATACCAAACAAATGGTCACACCCCTATTTGTCAAGACAAGGGGCTCAAAGCGCAGACAAGTGGCAATTTCTTCTCATCTTGAATTATGCATGGTTTCTTTAAACTATTTTTTTGCATGAAAACTTTTTCACCTAAATTCCTCTCTTTTACAGATGATCACCATGCTACACCCGTCCAGGATACGGCACAACGGAGACACATGCGCAGATGTGCAGCAGGGACCCGTTCCAAGGATTCTTTTTAGATTAAGACCCTGCGTAAACCTTTTTTACTGTCCCTTGTTGATACATATCCATCGAAGGATGCTGACGTCTTGGCATGTGGCCACACCAGAACAATGCACGTTCCTGGACAGAAGGGGCTTGTTACAAAGGCCATTATTTAGGCCCGGTTTATACCACTAAGACCGAATACCTTAGGGAGTGTTCGGCGTCACGAGTTCGGCCTTATATGCATCAGCTCTGAATCATTGTCTTTGGTCAAATGTTGGGTTTGCCCGGCTCCTGTGTTTTGGTGCCTTACATTCCGCTTTACCGGCTAAGATAGCACCAGGAGAACTACTACGATTGTGCCCTGGTACATCCGGACGAGCACCTCAGTAGAGAAAGCCAAAAACTGACTGCCATGATATAGCGTGAGACTGGTCAACCACTCGATGACCTGTCGGAATGTTAGAATTCCTCCGCCTTAACGAAGGGCCGTTTTCCGTCCAGGCATGTACGCACCCCGGTATCGGGAGAGTGCGGAGCCACCAGGGGCTATCTAGTAGCCCCATTGTCAAACTCCTATGGCTAAGTGAAAGTGCTAAAGCATTATAGTCCGGTTGCCTCGCTCGCTCCGCTATCACCTCCTTAATAGGACCAAGATGTTGGGTTAAGTGTGAACGCGTGTTTTTGCAAGAACCTCCGCATTATATGCGTGAGGGTTGAAGCCGACGGCTGCAATCTTTCAGGTTATACACATGTATACATAAACGGCCGCCCAGGAGGCATCATATTACTTTCAGGCAAAAGTATAAAAATAGCCTTATAAAAATTTATACAAGCATTTCGCTTACAATGAGATTACATATCACTCAAACATAATAGTTTTTGAGCACTGGGTCTCTATCGAACGAGCACCCTCAAGAACTTCTTCAAAGTAGTGCTCAGCAGCCCTTCGACCTATGGCCGAGTCCCGCGCTGCAACGGTGGTAGCATCCATCTCCGCCCAGTATGCTTTAACACGGTCAAAGGTCATCCGTGCGCCTTCTATGCATGCCGACCTCTTCATCGCATTAATGCGCGGCACCACGTCAAGGACCTGCTGCACCAAGCTGAAATATTTGTTCGGTTTTTGCCTTCCCGGCCATAGCTGATCCACAACAGACCTCATAGAGAGCCCGGACAACCTATTTAGTTCGGCCCATTCGACTAATTGGTCAGTCAATGAAAGTGGACGCTCGGGAGAATGGAATTGCCTCCAAAATAGCTGGTCTACTCCACGGTCCGTCTGACCCCGGAAGTACTTGGCCGCATCGGCAGCGCTCGCCGCCAAGTCCATATACGCATCCTCCGAACTCCACATCCGATCCAGAGGGGCATACCGTGGATCTCCGAATTTCCTCCGCAACATAAAGGATTTACCAGCTACAATATCCCCGGCTTCCTGCAGCTCCTCCTTCTTTTCCCTCATAGTAGAGCGGAGATCCTTTTTCGCCGCAGCAGCCTTCTCAAGGTCCGATGATTTCGCTTGGTTTTCCTTTTCAAGAACCCGGCACCGGTCGGCGGCAGCTTTAAATTCCACAGCCATCTTGGCCATCTTGTCTCGAGTCTCGCCATGCGCGGCCTTCTCGGCTTGCAACTCTTCGGCCGCCTTCACAGCAACCGCATTACCTAACCTCGCTTGTTCCTTGGCTCGGGCAAGTTCTGCCCGCAAGGCTTCAACAGTGGCAGCTCCATCTGCAGTCACAACATATTTAAGATATTGGCATCATGCTGCTCTTCCTATGTGGCGTTTACCAGATATTGATACTTACCCTATGCCTCGTCAAGCCTTTTGTTAACAAGCTCGATGTCGGCGTATGCCGCATCCAACTGCCGTTCTAAATGGGGAAACTCGCTAGTCCGGCTAGCCACCGGAGCTTCCATCACCTGCACATAAAGGCAGTATGGTTATTTCCTGGGAATATGATCCTTTGTTCGTCGTCGTTTCCGACGACAACCAGAGTCTCAGGGGCTACTATCTACACAGGGCACACCTAACATGTGCAGGGTTATCATACATTCTTTTACGTATCTCAAAGCCTGTCAGTAGACTCATAAAAGCTTCCTGCAATCCGCTTTCGGCAGACGATATTCTCTCCATCACCGTATTCATCATCACACGGTGTTCAGCTGAGATGGCCGCTCGCCCCACCAACTCCCTCAGAACATCCGATCGCACACTAGACGGGGCCGGACTCTTTTGTCTGCTTCCTTTGGGAGCTGGACACTGGGAGCTTCGGGGGTCAATGGGACTATCTTCTGGCCTCACCAGACTCGGAGAGGCCCTCCGCGACGACAATTCAGGGTCGCCCGCTTCTGGAGCAGAGGAGTCTGGAGGAGGCATTTCGCTCTCCATCATCTCTGGAAGAAGATCCCCCGAAGATGAGCTCATTTGAGAGGGGCTAAGGACCGAACTGCAAAATATATGCGGTGGTTATTTTCTCAGATTAAAAATGGCATATCTGTACTATTAAAGGTATTTCGGGTCACTTACGACTCGTGGGAGAATTGATCCCCCCGCGGACATTGTGCGGCAACAGCGCCCCCCGAGGTAGGACCCTCTATGGGATACTTCTTCTCCCGTTTGGAAGCTTCGGCTTCCGAATCCCCGGGCGCAGTCCTTTTCCTCTTCTGGTCGCCTTCCCTCATGGAGACGCTCGCTCCCTCGGCTAGGATGGGCAGCGTTGGGGGCCCGCTGTAACACCCCGGATGTAACTTTCCCTATTTGTACTCCAACTCTTGCCGTTTCCGGCGCTAATTTATATTTATTTCTCGGGTTCGGGTCTTTGTATCCATGTGTTGTTTTCATTTTCATGCATCTCATGTCATGTCATCATGTGCATTGCATTTGCATACGTGTTCATCTCATGCATTCGAGCTTTTTCCCCGTTGTCCGTTTTGCATTCTGGCGCTTCGTTCTCCTCTGGTGGTCGTTTCTAGCTTTCTTTCGTGTGTGGGGATTAAACATTTCTGGATTGGACCGGGACTTGCCAAGCGGCCTTGGTTTACTACCGGTAGACCGCCTGTCAAGTTTCGTACCATTTGGACTTCGTTTGGGACTCCAACGGTTAACCGAGGGACCGAAAAGGCCTCGTGTGTGTTGCAGCCCAACACCCCTTCAATTTGGCCCAAAACCCACCAAACTCTGCTCCATGTCCTAGAGCGTTTGATCACGATCGCGCGGCCGAAAACCGCACCTCATTTGGACTCTCCTAGCTCCACTTATGCCTATAAATAGACCCCTCCGTTTTCGGATCTTCTCCCCCTCTCGAAACCCTAGATTCATTCGTCCTCGCGCGCGCCAGACATCTGCCCCGCCGACGGACATGTCCGGCCTCCCCGTCCGCCGCCACGTGTCCTCCGCCTAGTGGCCGCCACCCGTGCCCACTTCCCCGCCGCCGCCGGCCCGCGAGGCCCGGGGCGGGCCCTCTCCGCCGACCCCTCGGGCCAGAGGAGCCCCGCGCGCTCCCTCCTTCGTCCCCGTGCCAGATCGCCGGCGCCGCCACGCGCCATTGCCGCCTGCTCCGCTCCGGCCGGTGGACGCCGCCCCGCACTCGCCGACCTTCGCCGCTGCTCCGGCCCGACGCCGCCGCCTCGCCGCCCGCGGACGCCGCCTCCTCTCCCGCGACGCCGCCCGGCCTCCTCCTCCCCGAGCTCCGGCAGGTCCCCGGCGACGATCTCCTCCTCCGGCGAACAGGGAACTCCGGCGAGCCTCGGGAGTCGCGCCGGTGAACAGTGCCCCGAAACCCTAGATCTGATCCGGGGTAGTTTTTTCACTAAGTCTTAGAATTTTTACTCCATATGCTCCTGTTTGAGGCCCCGTAACTTTGCATACGTAGCTCCGATTTGGACATATAGCATATCAAAATGTTCGACTCGACGAGTACATCATTTCATTCCATTGCATCATTTTCATTTGAGTTCATCTTGATGCCCAAAATGCTGTTAGAAGGAGGCTTCGTGAGATAATTGTCAGATCTGCTAGTTCATCTTAGACTTTTGTCATTTTTGCCATGATATTTGTGTGCGTGATATGCCTGTGGGTCCTTCATATCTTTTGTTAAGGATTTTGTCTTCTTTCCAGAGGTGCAACCCATGCATTTTTAGGATGTGTGTGGTGACTTGTGCAAGCTTGCAAAGAGAGGCACCCGGGAAATCTGTTTTCAGAGACTTAGTTGTTTTCACTAAGTCTGGGATTATTTAGTTCATGATGCCATATGTTCAGCTTGTTTCCTAGTGATCCGTGCCTCTTTTGAGGATGACCTGTATAGGAGTTTTGTTAATCATGTTGTGCTCTATCCATCCATGTCTTTGTTTGCAATTATGGAGCACCATAGCTTGAGTCAATCGAGGTCTACTTTTGCTTCGTGGTGAATCTGGGCAGATCGTCAATTCGTTTGCGATTTTGCCGGCGTTGTTGTAGTTGATCCGTGCATGCTATGTCATTGTTCTTGCCATGTCTAGCTAGAATTGGATGCCTTATTAATTGATGTATGCCTGCCTTGCCATGACTTGCACCGTGGCGAGTGCATCGAGCTCGTTTACATGCCTTCGTGAGTTATATTTCAGCATGTCTCAGTTTTCACAAAGTCTGAAAACTGATTATGTTTTAGCTATGTTCGTGTGCTTGTTAGTATATTTTGTGAACCCTTTTGGCCCCAGGTCACTTTGGGTCTTTTGTTAAGCTTGTTGAGTAGCTCCATGCCATGTTCTTACTTGTCTTAATAAGGTATTGTATCATGTTGTTTTGCTGCTCCGAAGAAGGCTTCGTGATCTGAAATTCCAGACACGTGTTAATTTCACTAAGTCTGGAATCTGTTTAGCATTTGCGTTTTTGCCATGCTTGTTTGAACCTCTTAATGGATGAATTGGCCGTGGCTCAGTGCTAGTCTTTTGTTAAGCATCTTGTGTGCATCCCTGCCATGTATTTTGTTGTCATGTTTGGTGGCTGTAGCATGTTCATTGCATTGCATTTAGGTGCCTACTTGCTGTAAATTGCAGACCGGTGTCATTCTTAAAACGCTTGCCATTTCCAAACCGTAACTCCGATTCCGGCGTTCTTTATATCGTTTTCAAGCGACTTCATCTCATATTTCCAGTGGCAACCTTGGAATTCCAAGTTGGGGCCAGCTTCATGCATTTCCTGTCATATCTTGCATTTTAGATCCCGCATCGCATCCCGCATAGCATATCATCATTTCATCTTATTGCTTGGTCTTGCACGTGGTTGATTGTTTCCTTGTTTCTTGTTTTTCTTGTTGGGTAGATCCGGGAGACGAGTTCTCTACCGAGGAGCCCGTTGAGTTTTCTTGTGAGGATCCAGTCAACTCTTACAACTGTGCAGGCAAGATGATCATACCCTCGAAATCACTACTATCTTTGCTATGCTAGTTTGCTCGCTCTTGCTATGCCAATGCTACGATGCCTACCTTTTTCTTGTCAGCCTCCCAATTGCCATGTCAAACCTCTAACCCACCTTGTCCTAGCAAACCGTTGATTGGCTATGTTACCGCTTTGCTCAGCCCCTCTTATAGCGTTGCTAGTTGCAGGTGAAGATTGGAGGCCGTTCCTTGTTGGAACATCATTTATTTACTTGTTGGGGTTATCATTATATTGCTATGTTATCTTAATGCATCTATATACTTGGTAAAGGGTGGAAGGCTCGGCCTCTCACCTAGTGTTTTGTTCCACTCTTGCCGCCCTAGTTTCCGTCATATCGGTGTTATGTTCCCGGATTTTGCGTTCCTTACGCGGTTGGGTTATAATGGGAACCCCTTGATAGTTCGCCTTGATTAAAGCTTTTCCAGCAATGCCCAACATTGGTCTTACCATTTGCCACCTAGCCTTTTCTTTCCCTTGGGTTCTGCAGACTCAAGGGTCATCTTATTTTAACCCCCCCCCCGGGCCAGTGCTCCTCTGAGTGTTGGTCCAAACTAGAGCCCCTTGCAGCGCCACCTCGGGGAAACTCGAGGGCTGGTTTTAGTTGTACGGATTGCTTATCTGAGTGTGCCCTGAGAAAGAGATATGTGCAGCTCCTATCGGGATTTGTCGGCACATTCGGGCGGTGTTGCTGGTCTTGTTTTAACCTGTCGAAGTGTCTTGAGTTACCGAGATACCGAGTCTGATCGGAACGTCTTGGGAGGAGGTCTATTCCTTCGTTGACCGTGAGAGCTTGTCATGGGCTAAGTTGGGACTCCCCTGCAGGGATTGAACTTTCGAAAGCCGTGCCCGCGGTTATGGGCAGATGGGAATTTGTTAATGTCCGGTTGTAGATAACTTGAACCTTAAATTAAAATGAATCAACTGAGTGTGTTACCGTGATGGCCTCTTCTCGGCGGAGTCCGGGAAGTGGACACGGTGTTGGAGTTATGCTTGCGCAGGTTGTTCTTATAGCTTCTCGCTCGTGCTTTGCCTCCTCTTCTCGCTCTCTTTTGCGTATAAGATAGCCACCACATATGCTAGTCGCTTGCTGCAGCTCCACATATATTTGCCTTATCCATTCCTATAAGCTTAAATAGTCTTGATCGCGAGGGTGCGAGATTGCTGAGTCCCTGTGGCTCACAGATACTATAACTCCAGATGCAGGTCCAGGTGATTCCGCTCCAGGTGACGAGTACGAGCTCAAGTGGGAGTTCGACGAGGACTCTCAGCGTTATTATGTTTCCTTTCCCGATGATCAGTAGTGGTGCCTAGTTGGGGTTCGATTCAGGGCCTTGTCGCATGTTGGGTTTTCTTCTATTTTGGCGCCGTAGTCGGGCCATGAGTGTTTGTATGATGGATGTTATTTATGTACTTTGATGTGACGTGGCGAGTGTAAGCCAACTATGTATCTCCCCCTTTTATTATATATTACATGGGATGTTGTAATGATTGCCTGACTTGCGACATTGCTTTCAATGCGGTTATGTCTCTAAGTCGTGCCTCGACACGTGGGAGCTATAGCCGCATCGAGGGCGTTACAAGTTGGTAATCAGAGCCTTCCCCGACCTTAGGAGCCCCATTGCTTGATCGTTTTTAGCAGCCGGGTTGTGTCTAGAAAAATGTTTTGAGTCATTTAGGAATTATATATCGGAGAGATTAGGAATTCTTTTTACTTCCCAGTCTCCTCATCGCTCTGGTAAGGCATCCTGACGTAGAGTTTTGACTCTTCTCTTCTCAAATTTCACTAAAAAAAATTTTAGGATCATGCGAGTATCTTGGAATCGTTCCGATGGCTTATGATGAGAACATTGTCTTGGTGCCTCCTGTCAGGGGTTTAGTGGAAGTGTCCTGGGGAGTTGAGCTCTGAGGTGTTGTCATCATAATTTTATCGTTGCAATTCTGGAATACTTGAGATATGTTTGCCGACATCGAAAATCTCTTTTATGCAGTTCGTTGGTGAGATAACCTCGACGCCACCCAGTACTAGGGCGGGAGTTCGGGAGTATCGCCATAACTTGTATAACGGATGCTTTTCGAAGGTTGAGGTAGATGGTTTCCTAAGTTTTCTTGGTTATGTGTTGAAGGATGGATACAGCTGGATGTAGGATTTGCTAGTTTGGGTGAGATATTATGCTTCCCCTGTATCCCCAACATCTGATTGCATAACCGGAAAGGTTCGGGAGTTTCATAGGTGGGAATTCTAGTAGCTCTAGTTCTTCTTCCACGGATATTGGTTTGAGATTGGGATTTGTTACCGATTATTTGTTCTTGATCCGTACCTTGTTGATTTATTTCTCTACCTTAATTCCACATGGCTTCTCAATTTAGGGATATGTGACCATTTGAAGAGGAATGCATTCGTTCATTTTGTTCGGATGTGAAGACTATATGTCGCAATTTTCATTCCATTGGATTCAGCTTCAATATTTATCTGTCTATGTGCTAAAGGTGGTCAACCTCTTCAGGATGGCTCCCGCTAAGAGCACCAGTCAGAACCAGAATCAAGATCCGCCACCGCCTCCACCTCCTCCAGAGGCATGGCAAGCTGTGATGGCTGCAACCAATGCAAACACTCAGCTGATCATGCAAATTCTCCAAGAGTGCAATCAAGGCAGTCAAGGGAATCAAGGCAGCAATCAGAGTCACTTTGCTACACTCAACCAGTTCCTTGCTAACGGGCCAAAGACTTTCAGCAATTGTGTTGAGGCAACCGATGCTGACGATTGGCTTGTGGATCTGTGTAAGCATTTCGAGTGCAGCAACGTCAGGCCTGAGGACTTTGTCAAGTTCGCTTCCTTCCAACTCAAAGATCAAGCCGCAGAATGGTTCCAGCAGTACAAGGATTCCAGAGGTGGACGTGTTATCACTTGGGATGATTTCCGTCGAGATTTCCGAGCTCATCATATTCCGCGGAGCGTGGTTGAAAGCAAGCGTGAGGAATTCCGCAATCTGAAGCAAGGCTCTTTGTCTGTCTATGACTACAACAAATTGTTCCAGAAGCTTGCCCGCTTTGCCAAGCAGGACGTGCCTGATGAGAAGAGCATGATATATCAGTTCAGGGGTGGTCTCAGAGAAGAAATTCAGCTCGCTCTTGTTCTCTTTGAGCCCTTGAGGTACGATGAGTTCTACAACATGGCACTGAAGCAAGAGGCTGCTCAGTTGAGGTGTGATGCTTCCAGGAAGCGAGTCAGAGATGTTACTCCTTCTTCCTCTACTCAAGTGACCAAGAAGCAGAAGTTTTGGCTTCCTCCTCCTCCGTTCCGTCAGCCGTATCAGCAGAAGAGCAAAGGTGGCAGTGGTTCTTCCCACCCACCCAACCCAGGATTTCAGAACAAGACTTCGTCTCAAGCTCCAAGATCGAGTGCTCTGTATCACCGTCCGCTTTCAGAGGTCACGTGCAACAAGTGCCAACAGAAGGGTCACTATGCCAACAAGTGTTTTGACCAGAGGCGCCTTCCTCCTCCTCCTCCTCTTGTGAGATCGGCAAGTACAGCTGTGGTCAAGCATAACCCCAAGTCCGCCAAGGTCAACTTGCTGAATGCAGCTTAGGCAGAGGAATCACCAGATGTGATCATTGGTAACCTTCCTGTTAATGATATTCCTGCAAAAGTTCTTTTTGACACTGGTGCATCGCATTGTTTCATGTCGAGACCTTTTGCATCTAAGCATGATTTTGTTACTCAAGTGTTGCCGAAGCCGTTGGCTATCGTCTCTCCGGCCCGTCAAATGACATCTCGAGTATGCATTCCGGATGTTACTATCACTTTGGGTGACTATAAGTTCTTGTCCTCTCCAAATGTTCTTGGTGACTTGGATATTGATCTTATTCTCGGGATGGATTGGCTTTCTAAGCACAAGGCTCAGCTCGATTGTGCAGCCAGGCAGATTCAATTGACTCATTTGTCTGAGGATGTAATTGTCTTTGCCACTCGGGATAATACTATTCGTCTGTTTTCTCTCAATGAGAAGGGTGAATTGGATGCCATCTCGCGAATTCCAGTCGTTTGCGAATATCAAGACGTCTTTCCCGAAGAGCTCCTAGGAATGCCTCCGCACCGGCCAGTTGAATTCGTTATTGAACTTGATCCTGGCACGGAACCTGTGTGCAAATGTCCTTACAAGCTCGGACCTGAAGAGTTGAAGGAGCTGAAGAAGCAACTCGATGAGCAAGAAAGAATGGGTCTCATCTGGCCTAGTTCTTCTCCGTGGGGTTGTGGTGTTCTTTTTGTGAAGAAGAAGGATGGAACGGACCGACTTTGTGTTGATTACCGTCCAGTGAACAAGAAGACCATCAAGAACAAATACCCACTTCCCAACATCAATGAGCTGTTCAAACAACTCAAAGGTGCCAAAGTATTCTCCAAGCTTGATCTCCGCATGGGTTATCACCAGATTCGCATTCGTGAAGAAGATATTCCCAAGACAGCATTCAGAACAAGCTTTGGTTCATATGCATACACTTTCATGTCTTTTGGCCTCAGCAACGCTCCTCTGATTTTCTCTCGCATGATGAACTTCATCTTCAACGCCTACACAAATGACTTCGTTTTGGTCTATCTCGACGACATTCTGGTTTTCTCGAAGAACAAGGAAGATCATGCCAAGCATTGGCGTTTGGTTCTCGATAAGCTCAGGGAACATCAGTTCTATGCCAAGTTCTCCAACTGTGAATTTTGGCTTGATGAGGTTCTTTACCTTGGTCATATCATCTCTACCAAGGGCATTTCCGTGAATCCTGAGAAGCTGTCTGCAATTATGAATTGGGAACCTCCTCAGAGCGTGAAGCAACTCCGCAGTTTTCTCGGTCTCGCAAGCTATTGCCGAAGATTCGTTGAAAACTTTTCTAAGATTGCGAAGCCTCTCTCTAATCTTCTTCAGAAGCACGTCAAGTACGTTTGGTCTCCGGAGTGTGATATTGCTTTCAACACTTTGAAAGAGAAATTGATCACTGCTCCAGTTCTGACTCCGCCTGATGAATCCAAACCGTACGAGGTCTTTTGTGATGCCTCTATCCAAGGTCTTGGCGCAGTTTTGATGCAAGAGAAGAAAGTCGTTGCTTATACATCTCACCAGTTGAAGCCTAATGAGAAGAACTACCCCACTCATGATCTCGAGTTGGCGGCAGTTGTGCATGCTCTTTTGACTTGGAGACATCTTCTATTGGGAAGAAAAGTGGACATTTTCACTAATCACAAGAGTCTCAAGTACATCTTCACTCAGCCTAATCTCAACCTAAGGCAAACTCGATGGGTCGAAATGATTCAAGAGTATAATCCGAGTATCGAGTATACTCCAGGCAAGGCCAATGTGATTGCTGACGCTTTGAGCAGAAAGGCCTACTGCAGCAGTCTGATTCTTAAGCCTTCTCAACCCAAGCTTTTTGAAGCTTTCCGCAAACTTAATCTGCAAGTTGTTCCTCAAGGTTTCCTTGCCAACCTTCAAGTCTCTCCTACCTTAGAAGAACAGATTTGCCAAGCCCAGCTTCTTGATGCTATGGTGAAAAAGGTGAAGATTGGGATTGCCAAGAGTCAGTCCAAGTACAAGTGCTACCGCCTTGATGACAAGGACACTCTCTTCTTCGAGGATCGTATTGTTGTGCCCAAAGGTGAACTTCGTAAAGTGATCATGAACGAGGCTCACAATTCTCTCCTTTCCATCCACCCTGGGAGCACGAAGATGTATCAGGACCTTAAGCAAGCTTATTGGTGGACTCGAATGAAGCGCGAGATCGCTCAATTCGTGAATGAATGTGATGTCTGCAGAAGAGTGAAGGCAGAACACCAAAGGCCAGCTGGTCTCCTCCAACCTCTTGCCATTCCAGAATGGAAGTTTGACCACATTGAAATGGACTTCGTGACTGGGTTTCCAAAGTCCAAGCGTGGCAATGATGCTATATTTGTTGTCATCGACAAACTCACCAAAGTGGCTCATTTTCTGCCTATCAAAGAGTCGATCACTGCAGCTCAATTGGCGGAACTCTATACCTCTCGCATTGTCTCTATGCACGGTATTCCTCAAGTGATATCTTCAGACCATGGCAGCATCTTTACCTTGAAGTTTTGGGATTCTTTTCAGAAGGCCATGGGCAATAACATCCGCTTCAGCACAGCTTTCCATCCTCAAACAAGCGGTCAAGTCGAGCGTGTCAACCAGATTCTTGAAGATATGCTCAGGGCTTGTGTGATCTCCTTCGGCATGAAGTGGGAGGATTGTCTTCCTTATGCTGAATTCTCGTACAACAACAGTTTTCAAGCAAGTTCGGGCAAGGCCCCATTTGAAATTCTGTATGGCAGGAAGTGTCGTACCCCTCTCAACTGGTCTGAAACCGGTGAACGTCAGCTGTTGGGTAATGACTTAATCACAGAAGCAGAAGAAATGTGCAAAGTCATTCGTGATAACCTCAAAGCAGCCCAATCCCGCCAGAAGAGCTACTATGATAGTAAGCATCGTGATTTGGCTTTCGAGATCGGAGATCATGTTTACCTCCGCGTCTCTCCTATGAAAGGTACTCGTCGCTTCGGTATCAAAGGGAAGCTTGCCCCTAGATACGTGGGACCTTTCAAGATTATCAGCAAGAGAGGCGACCTCGCCTATCAACTCGAGCTTCCTTCAAACTTTGCAAATGTTCATGATGTGTTCCACATCTCTCAGCTTCGAAACTGCTTCAAGACTCCTGACCGCACCGTCAACTTCAAGGACATTGAGCTTCAAGAAGATCTCTCTTATCGTGAGCACCCAGTTGCTATTCTTGAAGAAACTGAACGCAAGACTCGCAACAAGTCAATCAAATTTCTCAAAGTCAAGTGGTCACACCATTCCGACCGTGAAGCTACCTGGGAACGCGAGGATCACCTACGTTCTGAGTACCCGGAGTTCTTTCAATCCTAGATCTCGGGATAGGATCTTTTCATAGTGGTGGAGTGTTGTAACACCCCGGATGTAACTTTCCCTATTTGTACTCCAACTCTTGCCGTTTCCGGCGCTAATTTATATTTATTTCTCGGGTTCGGGTCTTTGTCTCCGTGTGTTGTTTTCGTTTTCATGCATCTCATGTCATCTCATCATGTGCATTGCATTTGCATACGTGTTCATCTCATGCATTCGAGCTTTTTCCCCGTTGTCCGTTTTGCATTCCGGTGCTTCGTTCTCCTCCGGTGGTCGTTTCTAGCTTTGTTTCGTGTGTGGGGATTAAACATTTCCGGATTGGACCGGGACTTGCCAAGCGGCCTTGGTTTACTACCGGTAGACCGCCTGTCAAGTTTCGTACCATTTGGACTTCGTTTGGGACTCCAACGGTTAACCGAGGGACCGAAAAGGCCTCGTGTGTGTTGCAGCCCAACACCCCTTAAATTTGGCCCAAAACCCACCAAACTCTGCTCCATGTCCTAGAGCGTTTGATCACGATTGCGCGGCCGAAAACCGCACCTCATTTGGACTCTCCTAGCTCCACTTATGCCTATAAATAGACCCCTCCATTTTCGGATCTTCTCCCCCTCTCGAAACCCTAGATTCATTCGTCCTCGCGCGCGCCGGACATCTGCCCCGCCGACGGACATGTCCATCCTCCCCGTCCGCCGCCACGTGTCCTCCGCCTAGTGGCCGCTGCCCGTGCCCACTTCCCCGCCGCCGCCGGCCCGCGAGGCCCGGGGCCGACCCTCTCCGCCGACCCCTCGGGCCTGAGGAGCCCCGCGCGCTCCCTCCTTCGTCCCCGCGCTAGATCGCCGGCGCTGCCGCGCGCCATTGCCGCCTGCTCCGCTCCGGCCGGTGGACGCCGCCCCGCACTCGCCGACCTTCGCCGCTGCTCCGGCCCGACGCCGCCGCCTCGCCGCCCGCGGACGCCGCCTCCTCTCCCGCGACGCCGCCCGGCCTCCTCCTCCCCGAGCTCCGGCAGGTCCCCAGCGGCGATCTCCTCCTCCAGTGAACAGGGAACTCCGGCGAGCCTCGGGAGTCGCGCCGGTGAATAGTGCCCCGAAACCCTAGATCTGATCCGGGGTAGTTTTTTTCACTAAGTCTCAGAATTTTTACTCCATATGCTCCTGTTCAAGGCCCCGTAACTTTGCATCCGTAGCTCCGATTTGGACATATAGCATATCAAAATGTTCGCCTCGACGAGTACATCATTTCATTCCATTGCATCATTTTCATTTGAGTTCATCTTGATGCCCAAAAATGCTGTTAGAAGGAGGCTTCGTGAGATAATTGTCAGATCTGCTAGTTCATCTTAGACTTTTGTCATTTTTGCCATGATTTTTGTGTGCATAATATGCCTGTGAGTCCTTCATATATTTTATTAAGGATTTTGTCTTCTTTCCCTAGGTGCAACCCATGCATTTTTAGGATGCGTGTGGTGACTTGTGCAAGCTTGCAAAGAGAGGCACCCGGGAAATCTGTTTTCAGAGACTTAGTTGTTTTCACTAAGTCTGGGATTATTTAGTTCATGATGCCATATGTTCAGCTTGTTTCCTAGTGATCCGTGCCTCTTCTGAGGATGGTCAGTAAAGGAGTTTTGTTAATCATGTTGTGATATATCCATCCATGTCTTTGTTTGCAATTATTGAGCAACATAGCTTGAGTCAATCGAGCTCTACTTTTGCTTCGTGCTGAATCTGGGCAGATCGTCAACTCGTTTGCGATTTTGCCGGCGTTGTTGTAGTTGATCCGTGCATGCTATGTCATTGTTCTTGCCATGTCTAGATAGAATTTTATGCCTTCTTAATGGATGTATGCCTACCTTGCCATGACTTGCACCTTGGCGAGTGCATGGAGCTCGTTTACATGCCTTCGTGAGTTATATTTCAGCATGTCTCAGTTTTCACAAAGTCTGAAACTGATTATGTTTTAGCTATGTTCGTGTGCTTGTTTGTATATTTTGTGAACCCTTTTGGCCCCAGGTCACTTTGGGTATTTTGTTAAGCTTGTTGAGTAGCTCCATTCCATGTTCTTACTTGTCTTAATCAGGTCTTGTATCATGTTGTTTTGCTGCTCCGAAGAAGGCTTCGTGATCTGAAATTCTAGACAAGTGTTAATTTCACTAAGTCTGGAATCTGTTTTGCATTTGCGTTTTTGCCATGCTTGTTTGAACCTCTTAATGGATGAATTGGCCGTGTCTCAGTGCTAGTCTTTTGTTAAGAATCTTGTGTGCATCCCTAACATGTATTTTGTTGTCATGTTTGGTGGCTGTAGCATGTTCATTGCATTGCATTTAGGTGCCTACTTGCTGTAAATTGCAGACCGGTGTCATTCTTAAAACGCTTGCCATTTCCAAACCGTAACTCCGATTCCGGCGTTCTTTATATCATTTTCAAGCGATTTCATCTCATATTTCTAGTGGCACCCTTGGAATTCCATGTTGGGGCCAGCTTCATGCATTTCCTATCATATCTTGCATTTTGCATCCCGCATCGCATCCCGCATAGCATATCATCATTTCATCTTATTGCTTGGTCTTGCACGTGGTTGATTGTTTCCTTGTTGCTTGTTTTTCTTGTTGGCTAGATCCGGGAGACGAGTTCGCTACCGAGGAGCCCGTTGAGTTTGCTTGTGAGGATCCAGTCAACTCTGACAACTGTGCAGGCAAGATGATCATACCCTCGAAATCACTACTATCTTTGCTATGCTAGTTTGCTTGCCCTTGCTATGCCAATGCTACGATGCCTACCTTTTTCTTGTCAGCCTCCCAATTGCCATGTCAAACCTCTAACCCACCTTGTCCTAGCAAACCGTTGATTGGCTATGTTACCGCTTTGCTCAGCCCCTCTTATAGCGTTGCTAGTTGCAGGTGAAGATTGGAGGCCGTTCCTTGTTGGAACATCATTTATTTACTTGTTGGGGTTATCATTATATTGCTATGTTATCTTAATGCATCTATATACTTGGTAAAGGGTGGAAGGCTCGGCCTCTCACCTAGTGTTTTGTTCCACTCTTGCCGCCCTAGTTTCCGTCATATCGGTGTTATGTTCCCGGATTTTGCGTTCCTTACGCGGTTGGGTTATAATGGGAACCCCTTGATATTTCGCCTTGATTAAAGCTTTTCCAGCAATGCCCAACATTGGTCTTACCATTTGCCACCTAGCCTTTTCTTTCCCTTGGGTTCTGCAGACTCAAGGGTCATCTTATTTTACCCCCCCCCCCGGGCCAGTGCTCCTCTGAGTGTTGGTCCAAACTAGAGCCCCTTGCAGCGCCACCTCGGGGAAACTCGAGGGCTGGTTTTAGTTGTATGGATTGCTTATCTGAGTGTGCCCTGAGAAAGAGATATGTGCAGCTCCTATCGGGATTTGTCGGCACATTCGGGCGGTGTTGCTGGTCTTGTTTTAACCTGTCGAAGTGTCTTGAGTTACCGAGATACCGAGTCTGATCGAAACGTCTTGGGAGGAGATCTATTCCTTTGTTGACCATGAGAGCTTGTCATGGGCAAAGTTGGGACTCCCCTGCAGGGATTGAACTTTCGAAAGCCGTGCCCGCGGTTATGGGCAGATGGGAATTTGTTAATGTCCGGTTGTAGAAAACTTGAACCTTAATTAATTAAAATGAATCAACTGAGTGTGTTACCATGATGGCCTCTTCTCGGTGGAGTCCGGGAAGTGGACACAGTGTTGGAGTAATGCTTGCGCAGGTTGTTCCTCTAGATTCTCGCTCGTGCTTTGCCTCCTCTTCTCGCTCTCTTTTTCGTATCAGTTAGCCACCATATATGCTAGTCGCTTGCTGCAGCTCCACATATATTTGCCTTATCCATTCCTATAAGCTTAAATAGTCTTGATCGTGAGGGTGCGAGATTGCTGAGTCCCTGCGGCTCACAGATACTGTAACTCCAGATGCAGGTCTAGGTGATTCCGCTCCAGGTGACGAGTACGAGCTCAAGTGGGAGTTCGACGAGGACTCTCAGCGTTATTATGTTTCCTTTCCCGATGATCAGTAGTGGTGCCTAGTTGGGGTTCGATTCAGGGCCTTGTCGCATGTTGGGTTTTCTTCTATTTTGGCGCCGTAGTCGGGCCATGAGTGTTTGTATGATGGATGTTATTTATGTACTTTGATGTGACGTGGCGAGTGTAAGCCAACTATGTATCTCCCCCTTTTATTATATATTACATGGGATGTTGTAATGATTGCCTGACTTGCGACATTGCTTTCAATGCGGTTATGTCTCTAAGTCGTGCCTCGACACGTGGGAGCTATAGCCGCATCGAGGGCGTTACACCCGCGTCCGCCCGCATTATCCTCCACGGTATCTTCCTTCAAGGGCTCTGGGCAAGGTGCGGTCTGGAGCATCTTTTCCAATATCGGATTTTCCAAACCCTCAGGGAGGGGGGCCGAACACCGAATCAACTTCGCCTTTGTTAGCCAGTCCTAGTCAAAAAGCAAACTCTCAGAGATAACTTCGTAACAAATGAGAGATAGTATATTCGGCCGGAAGATTCCTTACCTGTTCGGCGGTGCGGTTACTGCTCAGGCCCATGTCCTCAGTGATTTCCGGACACTCTACCTGAGGTCCGAAGAATGACTTGTACATCTCCTTGTGCGTCAGGCCAAGAAAATTTTGAATGGCACGCGGTCCCTCGGGATTGAAATCCCACGGGCAAAGAGGCCGGCGTTTGCAAGGCTGGACTTGATGGACTAGCATAACTTGTATTACCGCAACCAAACTGAAATCTCCATTAAAGAGATCTCGAATGCGGCTTTGCAGTATAGGCACATCCTTGGCTGGACCCCAGCTCAGTCCTCTGCTAGTCCATGACATCAGTTGTGGTGGAGGGCCCGAGCGGAAAATGGGGGCGGCCGCCCACTTGGCACTTCTAGGAGCCGTGATGTAGAACCACTCCTGTTGCCACAATTCAGACACCTCTGGAATGGAACCTTTGGGCCACGGAGCTCCCGTCATCTTGCGTATTGAGGCACCTCCACACGCCGTCTGTTGCCCCTCGATCATCTTCGGCTTTACTTCAAAGGTCTTGAGCCACAGGCCAAAGTGAGGGGTGACCCGGAGGAAGGCCTCGCACACGATGATAAATGTCGTGATATGAAGAAAGGAGTACGGAGCTAGATCATGGAAATCTAGCCCGTAGTAAAACATCAAGCCCCTGACGAATGGATCCAGAGCAAGGCCTAGACCTCGGAGAAAGTGGGAGACGAACACGACGCTCTCGTTGGGTTCGGGGGAAGGGACGGCCTGCCCCCGGGGAGACAGCCGATGCAAGATCTCGGCGGTCAGATATCTGGCCTCCCTCAACTTTTTGATGTCTTCTTCCATGACGGAGGAGGGCACCCATCGGCCTTGAAGGCTAGATCCGGACATGATTGAAGGTTCGGAGCACCTGACCTAAACTTTGGGCATTTGAGCTTGAGGCGGGGGAAGGATTCGATTGAGCACGGGAGGGAAAAATAAAAGCCTTGTCCCTTTATAAAGAGGGTGGATATCAAGCGTCCTCTCCGTGTCCGTTTGGACTTGCCTATAATCTAGGAGTCCTAGAAGCGGTTGGGTTACCCACGCCCGTATTGATGTGAATCTCAGAATAAGGGGGACACGATCTCTGCTTTAACAAGACGTGCCAAGGAAACCCCCTCACATAACGCGCTGAGGCGGGATAATGAAACGACTCGGATAAAGGCTTGGTCGTGGTCTGTCACGCTACGGAATACGTCAGCAGATTAGATTGGTGTAAATATTATTCTCTCTATGGCAATATGTGGAAACTTATTTTGCAGAGCCGGACACTATCTTTGTGTTCAAAATCTTCTATGAAGTACTTGGAGGAGCAACCCGCCTTGCAATGCCAAAGACAATCTGCGCGCTGGACTCGTCGTCATTGAAGCCTGGTTCAGGGGCTACTGAGGGAGTCCTGGATTAGGGGGTGTTTGGATAGCTGGACTATACCTTCAGCCGGACTCCTGGACTATGAAGATACAAGATTGCAGACTTCGTCCCGTGTCCGGGACGGACTTTCCTTGGCGTGGAAGTCAAGCTTGGCGATACGAATATGCAGATCTCCTACCATTGTAACCGACTCTACGTAACCCTAACCCTACCCGGTGTCTATATAAACCGGAGGGTTTTAGTACGTAGGACAACATACACATCGACAATCATACCATAGGCTAGCTTCTAGGGTTTAGCCTCCTCGATCTTGTGGTAGATCTACTCTTGTACTACCCATATCATCAATATTAATCAAGCATGACGTAGGGTTTTACCTCCATCGAGAGGGCCCGAACCTGGGTAAAACTTCGTGTCCCTTGTCTCCTGTTACCATCCGGCCTAGACGCACAGTTCGGGACCCCCTACCCGAGATCCGCCGGTTTTGACACCGACAGTGGGTAAACAAAATTACTGTTGGACAATTGATAGAAAAGCACATAGTTATGACTATATTCAAGGCAATGATCATGTATATAGGCATCACGTCCGAGACAAGTATACCAACTCTGCCTACATCTACTACTATTACTCCACCCACCGACCACTATCCAGCATGAATCTAGAGTATTAAGTATAAAACGAAGTAATGCCTTAAGCAAGATGACATGATGTAGATAAAGTAAAGCCAACCAATATGAATAAACCTCGTCATTTTCCCCTTAATGGAAATAATGCAAATACGTGTCTTGTCCCCTTTTGTCACTGGGATATAGAGCACCGCAAGATTGAACCCATTACAAAGCACCTCTCCCATTGCAAGACAAATCAATCTAGTTGGCCAAACCAAATGGATAGACCGGAGAGAAATAGAAAGATATAACAATCATGCATAAATAAGTTCAAAAAAGAATCGAATAATATTCAAGTATAATCTGATCATAAACCCACAATTCATCGGATCCCAACAAACACACTACAAAAAAAGATTGCATCGGATAGAACTCCAAGAAGATCGATGAGAACATGGTATTGAAGATCAAAGAGAGAGAGAGAGAGAAAGAGAAGAAGCCTCCTAGCTACTAGCTATAGACCCATAAATCTATAGTGAACTACTCACGCATCATCGGGAGGCAACAAGGACGATTTGGAAGCCCTCCGTTATTGATTCCCCCTCCAGCAGTGTACCGGAAAAGCCCTCCAGATGGGATCATGGAAGAATATAGACTTGTGGTGGCGGAAAAGTATTTGGGGTGGGTCTTTGTTGGTTTCCATATTTTAGAGAATTTATAGAGGTGGAATTAGGTCAGATAGAGCAACGAGGGGCCCATAAGGCATCAGGGCGCGCCCTCTTGCCTTGTCGTCTCCTCGTTTGCCTTCTGGTCTCCTCCCGAAGCTTCTAGGGTCTCTCTTGTCTAGAAAAAAATCATCAAACAGTTTCGTAGCATTTGGACTCCGTTTGGTACTAATTTCCTAGAACACAAAAACATGCAGAAAACACAACAACTAGCACTTGGCACATGGTTAATAGGTTTGTACCAAAAAATGACATAAAGTTGCATATAAAAGATCAAAGATTGATACTATAATAGCATGGAACAATCAAAAATTATAAATACGTTTGAGATAGATTAAGGATAGTAGGACCAAATTGGCTCGCAAGGAGGGTCCTTTTTACAAATTGTGCGCACAAATTGCTCCACTCCAATCTGGGCCATCAATCTCGCATCTGATGGTCCAAATCCATTTTTTATTTTCTCTCACAAGCCCACATTCTATTGTAGTTATCCCCAATTCAAGCAAACACATATTTCGAACTGCACGACCCTAGAAAGGACACAACAAAAGATACGCACATACATATTACATTGCATGAGATGAAAATTGTGGGTACATCATGGCTAAGACTAAGTATGAAAGACTAAACTAATCATAACTCAAGAAGCATTTCCATTAAAAAACTGCATCAACTTTGCTAGCTTGCCTCCAGCCTTTGCCTCCAGTTCTAGTGCTTTTTGCTCATCAAGCTTCTTGTAGTGGGAGGTCAAACATAACAAGTATGATTCAGTTAGCATAGGTCCATGCAAGTGTCATGGATTTGAAACTTTCTACGAAGTATAGATGCTTACAAACCGAAGTAGAGGAGTATAGAGATTTTTTTAAGCAGAAGCATAGGTGCTATCGGATGCATGCAAGAACGACGACCAAGTTAATTCCAGAAACCCAAGACTGTAAATGAGTATAGAATGGGAGCATGCAAAATGAGTACTTTGAAGTCATGCGTTGTTGAACAAGGCATTGACATAGCCGACCCGCCGCTGTTGTGCATCACTAATCAAGGAATCGACCTGGCCGACCAGCCGGTAACCACGTGAAGCTCAATGGACACCTCCTGGCAGCCTCAGGGGCATCTCGTCGCAGAAGGAGCAGAGATAATCAGTTTGGCGCGCGGTCGCGACCACTGAACAGCCCGCGCGTGCAAGTGGGATCGAGGCAGAATTTAAAGATGCTAATGGAGGCGCACGTCACAACACCACCCGATCCTGTAGCCTGCTCCATGCCATTGCACCAACCATGGGTATGATCTGCTACTTACGATGGTGCACTGCAAGTGATATTGGTTTCATCTGACCAACGATCACACCCACCCAACCACGACCACTGCAACTCTCTCTCCATGACCAATCTTTTCTCTTTGCTGGGCCAGAATGGTTAGCAGTAAAATTTATTTAGTAAAAAATGCATGTTATGCACTTATGAGATCTCATTTTCTATAACAACCAAAAAATTTACTCTCAACACACCTAAATTCAATTACTATTTGGCATTCACCACATGTAATGCCTATCTAGCGAGTATTATAGGTTGTGACCATGGACAGAACAAAATAGGGACGTTGTAGTGTTTTACCATGGACATGGAAATCTCTCGGTTGTTTAATATAAGGGTGTATACTGTGCTATTAAACATGACTTAATCATGGACTTTAACATGGAAAAAAGTAAGAAATTATATTACATAATATTCAAAGTGTGTGTACCTTGAGAGAATGATTGTCTCTATTCCGGTGTACTGGAATGATTATCTCTTTTCTGGTGTACTAGAATGATTGTCTCTTTTCCGAGCTAAAGCCCCGTGGGCCTTACCCCTTGGCCCAACTGATACGTCCATTTTGCATCATGTTTTCCTATTGTTATTTATAATGTTTTTATGCATAATAATGCTTTATGAAGTAATTCTAATGCATTTTATCTCATAATATGCAAGGTTTACACAAAGAGGGAGAATGCCGGCAGGTGGAATTCTGGACCTAAAAAAGCTACCCCAGAGTTACCTATTCTGCACATCTCTAAATGAGCTGAAAATTTACGGAGAACTGTTTTGGAATATATAAAAATACTGGAGCAAATAACTATCGGAGGGGGCCACCCTGGTAAGCACAAGACACCGGGGCGTGCCCGGGCCCCCAGGCACTCCCTGGTGGGTTGTGCCCTCCTCGGCTCACCTTCGGTGCCCATCTTTTGGTATATAGGTCATTTTGACCTAGAAAAAATAAGAGGGAGACTTTTGGGATGAAGCGCCGCAGTCTCGAGGTGGAACTGTAGGAGCACTTTTGCCCTCCGACGGAGCGATTCCGCTGGGGGAACATTCCTCCCGGAGGGGGAAATCATCGTCATCATCATCACCAACAACCCTCTCATCTTTCGGAGGGCAATCTCCATCAACATCTTCAACAACACCATCTCCTCTCAAACCCTAGTTCATCTCTTGTGTTCAATCTTTGTACCGAAACCTCAGATTAGTACCTATGGGTGACTAGTAGTGTTGATTACATCGTGTAGTTCATTACTATATGGTTTATTTGGTTGAAGATTATATGTTCATATCCATTATGCTATTTAATACCCCTCTGATCTTGAGTATGATTATTATTTTGAGTAGTTACTTTTGTTCTTGAGGTCACGGGAGAAGTCATGTTGCAAGTAATCATGTGAACTTGATATGTGTTCGATATTTTCTTTTGAGGAAATGAGACTGTGGGAGAGGCCCCCTTGTGTTCGATATTTTGATGATATGTATGTTGTGATTCCCTTAGTGGTGTCATGTGAACGTCGACTACATGGCACTTCACCATATTTGGGCCTAAGGGAATGCATTGTGGAGTAGTTATTAGATGATGGGTTGCTAGAGTGATAGAAGCTTAAACCCTAGTTTATGCGCTAATTCGTAAGGGACCAATTTGGATCCAAAAGTTTACTGCTATCGTTAGATTTTATCTTAATACTTTTCTCGTAGTTGCGGATGCTTGCAAGGGGGTTAATCATAACACTACAAAAAAATACACTTCCATGATGATACATGTTTGTCACAGTAGGTAACGTTTTTTGTCATGCATGTACATCCATGACGATTTTATGACAGAATCAAGATAGTCATACTTGTGCTGTCATAGAAGCGTTCCATGACATTACAAAAGTTATCATCATGGAAGTGTCCACTTCCTTGACGATAAATTCCGCTTCATGGAAGTGCTTTCATCAAGGGTGACTGACACATGGCATCCACAGTAATGGGTCGCTGTTAAGCTATCAGGTCCGGTTTTGGATCCGATAACCCGCTAACAGCCAGGACCAATGAGGATTTTCCACGTGTAAAATTCTCATTAGCCGGAGGAAACACATGTTAGCTCACCGTTGGGACAGATGTCATCCATTCATTGTACAGGACGCGCCTATGATACATCAACACGTGGCAGGGCCCAATAGAGGCCCAATAGGTTAAAAAGGTCGTCCCAGTCAAAGGCCCATAGTACTTACTCAGGTACTAGTGGGCCAGGCCAATAATGGCATGTTTAATAAAGGCCCATTTACGGCCCGAAGCCAGATCTGGCCCATTAATTGTTCGCCAAATATTTGGGCCCAATTACGGCCCAGTGACTTTCGGCCTGTTAGAGTCCTGATGTAGACGTGGGCCCATTTCAGCCTGGTGTGTCTTTCGGCCTAGGAATGGCCCGTGCTGCCCATGGGCCATATATGGTCCGACACAACATCCGGCTCACTAACAGCCCGTGATAAAGGTGGAAACAGTTCTGCCCAACGTGACTTTCTGCGTGTTAAAAGCATGTCGTATAATTCGGCCCGTTGATGCTTGTACTAAGCTTTTGGCCTGTTAAAGGCCCATGATATCGGTCGGCCAACTAAGGCCCGAGATATGTTTTGAACTGGTGACGGCCCGTCATATAACTAGGCCAAAAAAGGCCCGGTCTACATTTCTGCCTGCTGAAGGCCTGTCGACGACTAGTGAAAATTGAGGCCCAACATGCATTTCGGCCTTCTAAAGGCCCATTGTTTCTTCAAGGTCGTAACAGGCCAGCAGAATATTCAGCCTGTTAATGGCCCAACGTACATGGGCCAAACTAAGCGCTGGGTCCACAAAAGGCCCAATTAAAATTTCGGCCGAATATAGGCAGGAGTAAGTTGTGGGCCTGACGCAAAGTGTGAAGGCCCCAATGGCCATTCGGGCCCAAGAAAGATGCAGGCCGACCCAATTGTGGCCCACTAAAAACCAGGCCCGTTAGAGGCGAATGTTTCGGCCCAGTCAACTACATCAGTTTTTTTTCAGATAGCGAGTGATGGCAGTAACTAGTAGGAATTAAGAACAAACCTACTCTATACAATAAAGAAATTACGGCTTAGTAACTTAGAATAAACTTACACTATACAAAAATGGATTTATGGTATATTACATCCACTGGGCATCGAAGTTCGCCACCAGTGATCATAAAGCGCAACGAACAAGTAGATTACAAAAATCGGGCACCATTGTAGCGTAACAAAATAATACTAAACCAAGACCACTTCCAAGACAGCTCAAGAAAGGTTAGGTTTGCGTGGGAACTGCTGCGCAAGCTGCTGGGCAAGGCTGTGAGACCGGCCTAGCATGTTGGTCATAGCTTCCAGGTGTAGCTATTTAGCAATCAGGTTCTCATTGGTGTTCTCCGCAATCTTTCTTAGAGATAGGACTTCAAGTCGAAGTTGAGTTGCAGAATGCCTTTCTACTAGAACTTGGTATTAAAGAAGTCGAACTGATTCAGACAGCGAATTCTGTGAGCTTGTCTGACTACTAGTCTCAAGTAACTTGAACACTGCATCAAGACAAGACTTTGGAGTTGTCTCGCTATCTTCAAGATGTTTTTCCTTCTTTTCTGCAATATATGTTGGGTTTGTCTCATAGCCTTCAGCAGACTTGTGCATGCCATCAGGCATATCACCGTGAAACAAGCAGAGAGATGACATGTTTTGCACGTGTATAAACAAAAATGATAACTGTGCTGTCAATTCCATCCAATCTAAAATTAGAAAATAAAGAGTAAGCTCAAAATATCAATAGCATAATTTGGCATTGTTCATAATAAGGGGAGCTTCACCACACTACTGGATTACCATGTTAACATAACAAGCATAGATGAAGGGCAAAGACAATCATTGTATCTATTTTGGTTAATGTTCATGGCATGTTGTTCATATCATCAACCACATTAGTAAGATCAAACAGGAGATGACAAGGTGCAAATGTGGGCTGCTTCACCACACACTAGATTATAGATCCACAAAAACAAGCATACATATAGGGAGTATTGAGTAATGTCCATGGTATGAATAAGGAATTTGGTTTTACAAGTAAAACTTGGAACTTACGGTTCTTGCGAACATGCATTTTTATAGAAACAACAAACTAAACAGCAGTAAACGATAGGGAGTATGAGCAAATTAAACAGCAGTTGAGGATAAAGGCTTTAGAAGGACTGACTTACATTAACAGTTAACATCGGCTTTATAATGCCCTTCTCCATGTCAAGGGAAGGATAACTCAAGAATTTCAGCACAAAATCTTCTTCATAAGCATTGCCTGTACTCTAAATTTTGTAGAGAGTAATTATAGATATGATAATACTGGAAGGGAAAGAGGATAATGAAGATAAGATGCAAATTGATGCTACATAATCAACTACCAATCCCTGGAAGTAGAAGCATTACATGAAAAAATGTACTGACAAGAGCAATGGGCTACACTTCTGCACTGGCATTGTCTATGTATTCAACTTTTTGGTAAGATTAAATATAGATCTGATAGTTTTTAGTAAATGGTGGGCGAGGGAGATAAGATGCAGAATGCTACACAATGAACCAATCCATCTTCCCATAATACAAGAGTATTTTGAACACTAGTGTACTATAAAAAACGTTCTTATATTATGGGACGGAGGGAGTAGCTATTAATGTAAGTATAGTGATAGACGACATTCAGTCCTTACAAGAGGACTACAGAGCTAAACCTCTTCAAAAGCATTGGGTTGATTCTAAATTTATGTAAGTGTCCATATGGATCTTATAATGTCCACCAAATGGACGATAACGAGGCTAACATGTGCAGTGATGCTATATAATCAAACAACTATGAAAGTAAGTATGGTCATACAGGGCAAGCGGTACTCATAAGAGCAATACAGTATGAAGTATAGTTGTGAGATTCTGTGGTCCCTTGAGAATGAGTGTTCTTCTGCTAACAGTTTTCGTACAAGTTAGATGTTAAGGCAAATGCAGAAATGTAGTTCAAATTGTGATGTGATATCATAGATTGTACCTTACGCTGTAGACAAGACCAATGTGTAACAAGATTATTCCAGTCACTGTCTGATAAATGTAGCACCGGAGACTTTACAGAAATTTTGTTTAGAGGCTTGCCATTGAAGTGTGCTTGCCTCAGGTAGGAACAATACTTCATCAATGAGTGCTTAAAAGAATGAAATCTTGTGTCTTGTATTAGCAGAAACATATGAAGTAATTACCATGAATAACATTAGTACATTACCTACGCGTAAGTCGCGGAGGAAGACTGGAAATTGTTTTGTGTCTGAAGTATAATCTTTCCATGAAGGAAAGATGCGCACGAAGTTCCTAACAAAAATATAAGCTTTGTCTTCTAAACTGGGAAGAAATGTAACATGGGTCCTATTTGCTGCAATTGGGGCTCTCTCTGGTTCGAAAAGGGATTTGGCAACTGGATTTGGTGTACTCTTTGCTAGAATAGGGGTTTTGCATCGTAGAGCTGGTGCTATGTCAACTGGCATCATCATACTATTTGCTGCAGTTGGGGTCTGCTGAGTTGGTGCATCGGAAATGACCATTGTAGTAGGGCTAGAGTCTTCTAGATTTGGGGTGTTTTGTGGGTCAGGTGATATTGCAACTGCACCTAATGTGCTATTTGATTTATCAGGTGTCACTACCTTTTACAAATACTTTGCTCGTGCTCCTCCGTGATCAGCAATCGCCCTCTTCCTTTTGAACGTCTGATACACAAGAACAACATTTGAATGGATAAATATGGTATGATGACAGATGGAACGTGTACTGAAAATGGATAGGCAGGGCGTATTCACATACACGATGTGTAAACTAAACTAATGGCAGTGCAACAAAGTAGAAGTAATGCAAAGCATCAGTTGCAAGATATGTGCAACCAATATAACCTTGGAAAGTTAGAGCAAGCACCTTGATGGGTGAATAAGATAGGGCATCTGCCTCTGACTCCTCCACTAGGGAGCTACATTGCCTTAGGTCTCCCTCTAGCTCAGAATCACTGTTAGGATCATATTCTGAGCATGAATTTATAGGTGGAGAGCCTTTGCATTGCATTGCATCCAGACTTGATTTCAGTCCCTTAATGCCAAGTTTGACAGCCATGGCATTGTTCTGCTTTATTCTTTTCATGCGCGCAAGCTCATAATCATTATGATGCTATTCAGAATCTGAGATTCATGAAAACATAAAAAGTAGTCAGATTATCTATGGAATGCATTGCAGATTCAACTCGAAGAGTGTCTATAAATCCCTACATATGCAAAGTTCACCCCAACCGTGCTGACCAGACCACACAGAAATAAAAACCTCTTATGTCTCTATAACAGGCAGACACACATTTCAAAACTTAAGTAGGAACATTAGAATCATATCAAATTCGTATTTGAACAAATAAATTAAGGAATTATGAGTGGCATAATGTTTAGCTTCAAGGGTGGAGTGTTGGTAGTGCGACACGTAGCAAGTAGGCAGATTGTATTCCATGTAAAAGATTGTAGTCTATGTAAAAGCTGGAAATGACACTTTCTTTATATACAATGCAGTGTTCGTTGCCCACACATGATGGAAGAGATAACATAGAGAAATACTATTCACTCATGTCTATGGTTCCAGTATTTTGAAACATGGTGGTCCACCCTAAAAGAATATTGAGAAAAGCTGGAAATGACACTTTATTTCTATACAATGCAGTGTTCGTTGCCCACACATGATGGAAGAGATCACACAGAGAAATAATATTCACTCATGTCTACGGTTCCAGTATTTTGAAACAGGGTGGTCCACCCTAAAAGAATATTGACAAAAAATATGACAAGGCAAGCATATATGTAGTGAATCAATCATTTACTTGTGAGCTTACTAGGACAAGTATGCAGAATTATAACTGCAGTAAGAGACCATCCAAAATCTGAATCAAGAAGTTTTTCTAGCACTTGATGTTTGCAACTAATTGATGTGAATAATTGGATATCATATCGAATGAGTAAGAAAGACAAGTAAAATTGTCAACAAAGCTGGCCTGCAATAGTAATCTGGGTCAATGTCACTACGACCAACAATCCAAAATGACTAGTGTCTGTTCCTAGGGCCGGAATTTTGAAACCCTATGAACTTCATAGGTACTAAAGATTAATAAAATACATCTGAACCATTAAGTGTAGGTAGCACTCAGAACACAACAAGCCCTAATTACATTCCTGCCTAATGAGTAATGAATCAATTAGAAAATGGGTGATGAGGAGTGGCTGCTGAGTGTTGAGGACGTATCTCAGGATAAATCGGGTTGGCTGAGCGGGTGCTGCACGCCTGAGCCACTGCGAAGGTAGGCACGGCAGCGCGCTTGGGCAGTGGTGACGCTGTTGGGTGAGCAGCTCCTGACCTCCTGTTAGTCCGGCGTCTCCTCCTAGAGTCATGCCATCCAGGGACGGCAAGTCGCCGACGAGGTAGGCAGCTGGGGGCGAGTAGATATCGGAAGCACGCAGCAGAATAGAGGGGAATCGGGGCCTGGGCCGACCCAGAATCGTAGGGTGGGCCGCGGCCCACCTTGGGTGTCCTGTAGAGATACACACCCGAGTGTTCTTCTGCTACCATTTTTTGAGCAAAATAGGGTTTCCCCTGTGATTTCTATTGAAGAAACCACCACGGAACCAACATGATCAATTAAACCCTAAGCATGATCAATTAAACCCTATTATGACTGTGCCATTGCAGATTTAAAGCTACAAACCGGAGAAATGCTATTTAGCATCCATTGTTTGCTTCGAACTAAAAACTAAATTCTAAGAGCTGAAAAGAATGTACAGTAACCAAGTTACGATCTATTTTCTGGTTGAGATCAAAAAGTTGAGGAGATATGAAGTACCACCTATCTTGCAGCGCCGTGTAGGCATCGGGGGTGCGATGGTTGTCGGTGGTGTTGAAGCAGATCTACGACGGTAGATGGGTGCATCGGGGGATAAGTCCCATTGCAGTGGAAGAGAAGGTCGTGTGAGCAGCCCCAGCAAAGAGGACGACGGCACCGATGAAGCGAGAGAACGCGATGCAAGGCTCTTGGTCCATCGCTGTGGAAGAGAAACGTCCATGTCTAGCAGTGGATGACGCGGTCTTGGTAGGAGCTCCGGCATGGTGGAGGACGGTGGCGATGGATCAGGTGGAGGACGGCGGTGATGGATGGGGTGGCGGACGCAGGGGCTGGTGTAGGGATGGTATTCGAGTGCGGACGGGGTATGAATGGGAAAATGGAGGGAGAGGCACGGGGAACCATGTTTTTGGGACACGCCTGTCTGAAATATGGGAAAGTTACGAACTTAGCCCCCGTTTAAAATTGGGATGTCCCGTCGGTTGGGGATAGGACGGTAATCTCGCATCTCACCAATATTTGCCCAGAGCGATTTCTAGCGAGGAGAGGGTGTTTTGGCGCCCATGGTTCGCGCCCATGGTGTATGAACAGGGCTGACAAGTAGGGTGGTTGTGTCACGTATGAGTGAAGTTACAAACCTGCCCCTATTGAAAATATTTGCCTACATCGATTTCGGCTGAGTCGAGTTTGTTTTGCCACCCACCGTGTATGAATGGGGAAATGGAGGGAGAAACAGAGGTCTTTTGGACGAGCTTGAATCAAATGTGTTTTGCCGCCCATGTTTGGCGCCCACCGTGTCGGAATGGGCTCAGAGGCAGTTGTGTCACGTCTAATTGAAGTTACTAACCTACCCCTATTGAGAGAAGTGGAAATCGGGCCGATGGATTGTCCGTGTAAGGGCTAGACAGTAATTTCCATCTCCCAAACACTTGGCTTCGGGCAGCCGGCATGGGAGTGGACATTTTGCCGCTTCTTTCGAATTTTGGGACAATAAGCATCCACGTTTACCCAGGAAACTAAACACGAATCCATTTTGTATTCCTATACGAATATTTATAATCATTCTTTGTGTTTTTATATATCTTCAAAAGCACGACAAAGATGTATTCCACTGTCATATATGAATATGATTTACAAATGTCGATACTCGAATTCAAAAGCTAGAATCTAGTTTATGGTGAATTCGAATATTTGGAACACTTTATGTCCAACTCAAATGTCACGTGCATCATAATGTGTACTCCCATTTAGATATGTACACAAGCGATGAATCAAGATTCAAATACGAGTCTATCCACCAAGAATGTACAAAACTAATGGACATATAAACACTTATAGATATGGATCAATAATATCAACTAACATACATAAGCCATGCCGATGTATTGTTTTTGCTAGAAGAGCATCCTTTTTTAGCGAAGCTAGTAATGTATCTTGGCCCTTTCCGATGCGTGCCACTTATGGTCCATCTATACTACTATTATTGTTGAATGCACATTCAGTACGATTGGCATATTTGTAGGTCTGGCACAGCAATCAAAATGAAATGTCTCCGAGTCTTATCAATTAATACAAACTTGTGCTGAAATAAAATTACAAACCAAAAAACAAAAAAACAATTATTACATGATCTCTAAAACAAATGGTTTGATCGATTACATGAACAAACAACACAAGGTTTATTCAATGATGGAAATAACATTTCACCTATGATTTACCAAGTGGGAATTTAATTTCCTTTTTTCCTTCAGGACCTTAACAATGCAGTCAGTCTCAGCTTGCTTCGATTTGAAATCCACCAAATATTTAATGGTTGTCTTGAGTACTTCCTGTGATTGTGCTGTTTGCTTCCTCAACATGTCAACTTCATCTCTGAGTGCAAAAGAAGAATCTCTTTCTACCACTAGTTTAGCCTCTAGAGCATCAGAAGTTGGCAATTCATGATGCATGATTGGGTCTGTGCCACTACCGTGGGATGATACAACGTCCATGGGGACCTCGCTCTTTGATCCTGGGCTAACCTGTTTTGCCCTTAAAGTTCTGATTGGATTTGGAAAAGTTGAAGTTAGCAAAACATCTCAACTGGGAGTTATAACAGCAAACCAGTTAAACAAACAAGGAATTAAAGAGTTTCAATTGGATGCTGAAAAGTAGTTATTAACATCATTGTAACCGGTTGCTGCAGCAGCAAAGAAGTTAAACAAACAAGTTTTGCAAAAGGTACCTGTTGAGGCATTGGAATTTCTCTAGGATCCTGAAAAGTCGAGTAGCCAGTAACGTGATTAGAGCAACCGGTTGCAGCAGCAAAGCAATTAAATAAACAAGTTTTGCAAAAGGAACCTATTGTGGCATTGGAGTTTCTCTTGGATCCTGAAAAGTTGAGTAGTCAGTAACTTGATTAGAGCAACAAGTTACAACAGCAAACCTGTTATACAAATATATTTTTGAAAATGTACCTACTGTGCAATTGGACTTCGAATTGGATCCTGAAAACTTGAAGTTGGTAAGATGATTACAACAACAAGTTACAGCAGCAAACCAGGTAAACAAGGAAGTTTCTGAAAACAGACCTGTTGTGCCAACGAAGTTTCAGTTGGATCCTGCAAACTTGAATTGCAATTAATAAATAAAGTTTTGCAAGAGCCATAAGAAACTAACGTCAAACTAGTAAAACTAACCAGTTTTGGCAACGTATTTAATCACACATGAACTAGTAAAACTAACTAGTTCTTGCCAACGTATTAAAGTATCAAGTCGGTACTGTTTACCAGCAACACAGACATGTGTAAATTTCTTTGATGTAAGCAAAATGATTCCAACACATGTATAAGTTAGAAAGATGGTGTCCCTCATATAAACCTGACAGTTGTCTATCTATGAACATGCAAACATTACTAGTGCAACTAGTGATAACAGCAAACCATTTAAACAAACAGGGTATCAGAACATAAATTACACGATAATTCTGCTGCACCCTAGAAGTACATATGACCAGCTATCTACGTGCTTAAGTAGCTATTTAGGTTCAGGCAAACAGGTAATTCTTAACAGTAGGTATCAAACACATAGATAGGCGCAGTTTATAATAGGATTAACATGCTATGGCATTATGTAATCAGTAGCAAACTAAATTAAGCCAAGCAACGTAATTGAACAATTTTGCAATAAATGGCTAACTAAAATTCCGAGAAGCAGGTAACTGAACTTATGCTAGCTCTTTGTACAGGAACACTGCAACTTCTTTTTCGCTTACAAGGTTCTACAAAGGAGTCCATGGCATCAATTGCTTGGATACGCAGTCCCAATACTTCTTTCTTCCCACACTACATTGGTAAGTCGAATGGTTAATCAGGTAAGATGGTGCGTCCTTGATATGTTATATGAGGACGTGTAGTCAGACTAGTTGTAGACACACACATCACATTGGCTTTTACTATATATTTCATGCGATTACATTTGACATATCAAGATCTAAGCAATATACAATAGGATGAAAAGACTGGCATCCTTCACGTTATTGGCAAACTCAGTTCATAGAAACAAGCAATTCAACCATTCTGTGGGTAAATCAAAAGCTCCACTGGAATATTTTTCACTACCGCAATCATACACGCAAAAAGGGGCGATGCCACCATAGGGGCTGGTATGGGCGGCCGCCTCGGGTGGCTGGAAAGTGTGCACCTAGTTTGAGTCGTCCAGGTTGGCCCAGGCTAGTTTTGTTCGTCCCAATGCACGAGCAGGCAATGTAAAAAATGAAGAAAATGTTTCAATTTGGATGGGCCAATAATGTAAGTGCAAGGCAGGACCTATAGCAGGCTCGCGGCCCAAACGAGTGCCTCCCATATCGATCGACAGCAGGAAAAATCCCATTTCATTCGCTCCAGCCTCCAGTCTGGTTCGCTCCTAACCTATAGCTGCCGCTGGACAGACCGACACAACACTTCCCCACGCCCTCGTTGGAGGGAGGTCGCCGGGCTTCAAGCGAATGGAAGAACGAAGATGAAGATCCAACCCTGGGTGTAGCCTGCATGGGAGGCAGCGGTGGCAGCACGGGCATGGCATCGAGCTTGTGCAAACGGACAGTCGCAGCTTGCAAGAGCAGCATGCGCAACGAGCAGGTACATCACATCCCTTATTATATCTAATTCAACTGTTCAATTTCTGGCCAATAGTTACACCTGACGGTGTTGTAAAACTGCTTGTATGTAGGGAATCTATGAGAAAATGAAACCAATTTCTTCTTATTTTATAACTCCCCCAATCAATACTAAACTGACTGAATCTGATGTATATAATCAAGTTTTCGGTGCAAACATACAAGCTCATGTTGTTCTTGATCCTGAAGTGTCTAATGAACAGACCGCTAATGAAGGATTTGATGCAAAAAAATTACATGCTCCTGGTGATGAACATATAGTGTCTAATGAGGGATCTAATGCAAGCATTTTGCAAGCTCCCATTGAAGGATTTAGTGTGTAATGATGATCTGCTATGCTGAGAGAGACATAGGGATTTGTAGGCATTGATGACAAGCAAATTATAGTACATTTTCATGGCTTGAGAAAACGTCGAGGACATCTACCAGAAAGTCCCCGTACCATGACAACGTAGCATAAATACTTCTCTAATATGTTGTTTGAAACTCTTGGCATACTTGTGCAGGATAGATATATTGATATGCAGTTTGCGCACTGGTTATAGGTGCAATTACACTTTGATATTTTCAGCCAGAGAAAGAATAATTCAAGCAGGTACAGACCATGTTAGTAGTACTTGTACACCATGTTGCATTTTGTGTTTTTTGGTGCTTACATCCTTAGTGTTTTATAATCTGAACTACTTTGGATCATTAGCTGGTTTTCAAAGTGCATGTAGCTTCACATTTCTGAAGTTATGTTGATTTTCGGAGTGCAAGTGCCTTCATATTTTTTAAGTTAAATGTTCGCCCCTGGTAACTTGAATTCGTGGATCTGCCACTACACACAAATCATACACGCAGACCAGTACGAATTAAATGAAATGCAGGGACTTACGCTAGCTTGTTGTACAGGCTCACTGCAGCTCTGCTTGCGCTTGGGATGTTCCATGTACAAGTTGGATGTGCAGGCCTTGTGCTCCTTGCATCCCCCTCTGCATTTTTGATGGGGCGAATGGTTGATCAAATAAGAGGAATCGACCTTGTTGTTGTACTGGAGGAAAGATACTTACAAGCTTATACGGGTGTGCATGATGTGTACCAGATCCCGTAGCACCGTCATGCTTCGCTAAAAAATGGTTTTGCTTGTTTCAGATGATATCTCCGAAAGAAATAAGAGTTAAAGTTAGAGTTGCATAGGCGTGTAAGCTAAGAGAGCAGTGAAAGGATATCCAAACATCGTCAGAACAGTGCACAAGGGAGTGATGTGTGGATACCTAGTTGAGGCCGGCGTTTGGGCATGCTCGCCTAGCAAGAGTGCGGGTCACTTCAGAGCCGTTGAGGGTGATGCGTTGGCGTTGGCTGGCCGTGCACGGATGCAAATCTTGAGTGGCAACGAAGCGCTACAATGCGGTGGACGAGACCGTTGGTGAAGCCCCAACGGCCTCGGGGGGCGGAGGTGTGACGATGTGCTCGGTGAAGTAGCCTTGGTGAGGTGGGAGACGGTGTCAGTGAAGCACACCTGATGCTGTGGAAGTCGGTTTCTGCGAGGCACGTTGGTTGCGGTGGCCGACGTTGTCGATGGACCACCCGGTGCGGTGGACGAGGGCGTAGATGAGGTAGCTCCGGGGCGGCGGTGAAGCGCGACCGTCGTATTCGTCGTCGTCGTCTGGCACAGAGGTGGGGAAAGAGACGAGACGAGGGGCGATTCGAAATTTGCTTGGGTTGGTGGCGAATTAGGGATTTGAGCAATCTGGGCGTGGAAGGGGACAGTGGAGAAGGGACATTTTGCTTGGGGTCGCCAGATATTTCAATCCGAAACGTGGAAGCGCGAACTTATTTTGTCATCATTTTGGGGGGGGGGGGGAGGGGGGGGGTGGCTAGGTGTTAAGCATTGGTACGACACATGCAACCACCACGACACGACCGTGGTCTGCCTGGTGCGCCTACATTTGAGAATGCAAACGAATCTTCTTTCATTTGCAAACAAATCTGCATGTATTACCATGCCTGTGTTTTCCATGCAAATAATTAGTCATTTGAAATGAGATACTATAAATTAATTAATGAGGAGTTATTTGAAAAAATAAATCAAAACGGTATCCACGCTAACGTGGATTAGAGTGTGTGTCACATAATTAGTTATTTGAACTAGAGTGTGTGTCACATAGTGATCTGCAATTCTAACGTGGATTTCGCATTTCACGGTATCCACACTACTTTTTTAATACAAATTCATATGTATATGTTGAACGCCATGGTAGTGAGAAAACTTTGGATGGATTCAAACATATGACCTAATAAATAGCACAACAATTGAGTCAATGTCAACTTTTCCAAACCTAGTATGGCACGGATTCGAAATAATTACCCATATGCATGGTCCTCAGTTAAAATCTTACAATGTACACCAAATTGAAACATCAATATTAAGTCTCATACTATCTACATTCAAATGTTGTTTTTAGCCCCCCCCCCTCGGCACACATGCTACATACTTCCTGTATCGGTCAATCTTGCTCTCCTAACCACCTTAGGAAGCTATCGGTTTCCGACAAACGTTCATTCTTTCTCTCCATGTTTCGATCTCTAACTATCTCAACTACACAACCCCCTTTTTACACTCTGTTACCAAATGTATTTACCTCACACACCCACCATTGCTCCCCATGCCGAGCTCTCTCTCTCTCTCCCTCCCTCCCACCCTCTCTTGCTAGATACATGCATTGCCTATCTATCCCCCAACCTATCGTGCACACGCATGCACGTTGTCTATCTAGGTCACTCCGTCGAGACTGTCTCACTCTTTCTTACGCACGGCGGGCCACACTCGCTCAATCTCGCTCTCTTTATCCGAGTCTCGATTAACCTCGTTTTCTTTCACACACAAATGATATATCTCCCAGTCCGGGCCTCGATCGACACACTCTATACTCTCTCACGTATATTGTCTATCTAGGTAAGTCCATCCAAGCCATCCCCACTCTTTCGACCTCATCGCGGGCCACGCTTGCTCAATCTCTCTCTCTCTCTCTCTCTCTTTCTTTGTATGTCTCGATTGACCTCGCTCTTTCTCGGACACAAACGATATATGTCCATGTTTGAGCCCAATTCGACAGATTCATATTATATTCTCTCTCACGCACATTGTCTATCTAGGTCACTCTCTCCAACCCATCTCACTTTTTCAATCACACGACGACCCACACTCGCTCAATCTCTCTCCCTTTATATATGTAATTGATTGAGCTTGACTCCTCCCACGCACAAAATATATCTACATGTCATTGACTGGATCATCTCTCAAGCTCTATCTTACAGCCCTCACCCTTCCCAAAAGCTCAATCGGACAATATCTCTCCAGAGCATCTATATCTTTTCAATGAATGTCGGACCAAACTCACTTTGTCTCTCTATCTATATGTCTCTCGATTGACCTCGCTTTCTCACGTCGTATCTTCCACACATTGAAGCTACCTCTCCATCCCTCGCAAAGTCGGAGCTATTTACATTGTGAGGGGGACTCCAACCTTGGATTAATTTGTGTAGGCATTTATTCCAGTGGGTTTAGATTATATTTTCATAGCATTCAGCCCACAACTACTCCAAACACCGTTGCAACCCCGACACCTCCCCCAATTGATTTCCCTCTAGCTCGGTCATCGCTCTCTCGCACGTATTTTCTTGCCTTCAACGTCATGCCATGGTATTATTGCAAAAAACTCTGTTGTTCTCTTGAATTATTACAAATAAGCTACAAAACTACACACCGATAGTCCACTCGGAATGGAACAAATTTCTACCCACAAATTAAAGTGCTACAAACTACACACCTAGGGGACCACCTGTCATGAAACAAATTTGGACCCATATACAAATTAAAAAAATAAAGGACAAGGATCGAACATGCGACCAGGGCCTTCAAGCCGCACATCAATAGGCAACATACGTAGAACAACAATGTTTGTTGTACCCCTCTTTGTTCATATAATGTTTTTATATTACCACAGCCTATTGAATGGATAACATGTAATATTATTTTTAGTACATTAGTGGGACTGGCTCGTTAGCATGTACTATTCGCCTTCACTTACTGGTGGGTTCCATGTGTGCTCTCTCTCCTCCCCTTCTACGTTTAGACGCACGAGCAAACACGAAGAACTCGTGGGCGAAGTTGCCATTGACCATTTCTAGACGAGTTCACAAGTTACGGCACCAGTTTCACATACTAGTAGTACTAGTCAATGTGTACGTGCAATGCACGTTAATTTGGAAGTATATTAAGTGCATGCGGATATTAAGTAGGATATTATTTGCGTGTTATTATGTGATTAGCACTATTTTTGGAATGAAATTAACTGCATGCTAAACGTGTTGAGCATTCAACATTGAAGCAGTCTAGGTCGTTGGATGAGAAGGAATACATGTGGCTTGATGAAGTTTTATATTTAATTTGATACGGCTCTAGCAAAACATTCAATCGATCAAACCATAGATTTCATTCAGTCTGACTCTGACTTTACATTCATAGGACGATCGATCTAAAATAAACGGAACTGATAAACGTTTGGATTTTAAGCATGGCAATCTGAAAGTTTTTCATGGGAAATTTAGATTACGCGGCGGCAGCGTCTTGCGGTGGGATGCGGCTCCTCTGTCGTGCTCTGTGTGTTGACGGGCCACTGGCCGATAGCGACGGCGACGACGACTTCTTGCGCCGTTGTTGGCGTACTCCTGGATGTTGGCCCTAGCTTCAAGGAAGGCGACAATGTTCTGGACTTCGGTCTCCAGGAGCGAGTCAACTGGCGGGAGGAGGCGACTGGCGTCAGTACAAGGAACCGGTTGATGGTAGCCATCCATGCCGCTGAGGGGGCATTGGCACCCGTGCGGCGACAGGCGCTGGCAACGGCGCAGCGGAGACATTCGTGTGCACGGGCACGCACGTCAGTGCACGCGCAGGCGCATGCACTGGCAGGTGCACGGGCACCGGCGTGGGCGTGCGCGTCAGTGCACGCGCAGGCGCATGTGCTGGCAGGTGCACATACGAGTGAAAGTCGGCGGGGACCTTGTGGAACCCCGTGGCATCAAGCTTGGTGACAATGTGCGGATCCTAGCCCATCAATGCCACGGGGATGGGCGCTGGCGCAGTCGGGGCGATGGGAGCCGGAACGGGGGCGGGGACAGGCGCGACGTCTTCCCGCAAGGCCGGTTCAAGCTCTTCCCAAAGCGCCTTATGTTCTTGAGACTCCGGCTAGGTGTCTTCCTTGGGAAACTAGAAAACTATTGGAAGACCATTGTGATGCAGCATGGCGTACGGTTAGGTCAGGCTGGTTGGAGGTAGATGACAGGAGAATCAGAGGGGGGGAGAGAAGATTGTAGTGATACCGGGTAGTGCGGGGTTGATTTTAAACTGTGGCGTCGGCAACATTAAAAGTGGGAGCAGTTGGGATGAAGGTGGGTGGCGGTGGCTGGTCAAAGGGCTCGCCTCCCGGTGAGCCTGCACAGCCGTCTGCTTGCACGCCTCCCTGTCAGCCGGTGCAACGGTCTGCTTGCACGCCTCCCTGTTAGCCGGTGCAGCGGTCTGCTCGCACGCCTCCCGTCGACTCACATGCTTGCTCGGACGGCACCTGCCGATGAGAAGCGGGACTCATGGCGGCACGTAAACACCCACGGTTTCAATAGTGAAAGCGTTTGCCTTAACGTGATAGGTCTTTGTTCCAAAATACCTTGGCTCTTCATTTGTGCAACTTCTCGTAAGCAGCTTGTCTCAAATTGAAGAAAAAAATTACGTAGGAATATTTGTGCCATATCACGTGACCATGCTCAGTTTCATGAATTTCTGGTTACTTTTGGATTTTCTGAAATTTAAAATCTAGGATTCAAAACAATATCATAACCTGCATCATGCAACAAATTTTCAAGCGATACATCTTTCCTATTGTATTTCTTAAGAAAGGATTTGGTCAAACATTTTGCTTACTTACACTTCAAACAAGTTATTTATGCAGAGTAAAAGGATAATCCCTCCGTACCAGTGCATTGCCTGATATATTAACTCAAGTACTATTAGGCATGAACAAATGGGCTCAATTCTGTGCTCATCCTGGTGTAGTAGTAGTACTAGGCAATGCAGTTGACAGGTGACCTTGGGTAGCGGCGACCAAGGGAATTGAACCGTGCTCGGCACGGTAGGTAACGTTGTTTAGTTACTAAAGCATCCTTCCATTGTTCATCAGTAGTCATTATGGACCGGGGACGTGAGGGGAATTTCCTAGGGCTGGAATTTTGGCCGCCAGATATTTCAACTCGAAACACGGAGGCTCGACTGGTTGGGGTTTGCTAATGTGCATATCACGCATGCCACCAGAAGGACACGAGCCCCCTTTTTTTAGGATCAACACGACCCAACGTCTGGCTGGTACACCGTTGGGTCTTACCATTCGAGAATAAGAAAGGATCCCTAAAAAAAGAATACGAAAGGAATATTTTAAATTGCCGAACGAATCTATGTGTATTACAATGCCCGTATTTTCCTTGCAAATAGTAATCTCAACGTGGTAATTGATTTATGATGAGTTCTTGAATTAGAGTGAGTTTGTGATATAGTGATCTCAACATGGATTTCACATTTCATGGTATCCCTAGTAAGTTTTTCATTGCAAATTCAAATTTAAAAGATGAACGGTATGGTGGTGAGAAAACTTTGTAGGTATCAAGCATATGACCACACACACACACGAACACAACAACAATCCAATAAGTATAGTGCATCTATTTTTCCAAACCATGCATGTATGACACGAATTCAAAAATACTCCTTATGTTCCTAAATATTAGTCTTTTAGAGATTTCAACAAGTGACTACATATGGAGCAAAATGAGTGAATCTACGCTCTAAAATATGTCTATATACATCCGTATGTGGCAGTCCATTTGAAATCTCTAAAAAGACTAATATTTAGGAACAAAGGGAGTAAAATGTAAGAAATGCATGGTCCTCAATTCAATATTTAAAATGAACAGGAAACTGAAACATGAATATTAAGTCTAGTACTACAATACATGCAAATGTTGTGTTTAGGCAGAGCTATGTAGATTGTCGGGGGTTAACCCCTCGACCCTAGATAAAATTGTGAAGCTATGTTTAGGATTGTTTAGATTATATTTGTCCCCACCCTCACAAACACTGATTGGTTGTGCACCCCCCTCCTCCCCGGGAGAATATCATGTGCCCCCACACCTTAGATGCTATATGCTGATACGAGTTGCTTGGAGCTTGTTGATCTGAGATACAGCAGCTCACAGGATGCCTTAATATTTTTACAGGAAACCTTAATGAGTTTGGGAATTGCACACAATTTGTACAAAAACTACTCAGATGCCCTTGGATCCCATATCCAGTGACCTCGAAGCTCGTATCACCGTAGCATCTAAGATGAAGGAGAACATCATATTCTCCTGTACTGTATGTAAGAATATCATGTGCTACCACACCTTAGATGCTTTGGTGATACAAGCTCTTCGGAGCCGTTGGATTTGTGATCCAACAACTCCTCGTTGGTTGAATGTTTTTTTTGCAGAAAAATCCACAAAGAGTTTAGCCACTGCTTACAAGCACAAAGGCTGCTCAGATGCCATTGGATCTCAGATCAAATGACCTCAAAGCTCGTATCACTGTACCATCCAAGCTGCGAGAGCACCTGATGTTTTCTCGCACGGGATAATATGAGGTGCTCCCACATGGGAGAATACAAGTTCATGGAGATCTAATGGCTCAGAGTAGGAGGTTTGAATGTTTTTGCAATATACGCCTGAGAGGTTGGGAATTGCGCAGAAAGTACAAGTACTACGCATGTGGCATATGATCACAGATCATACGACCTAGATGCTCGTAGCACCGTAACAGCTAATTAAGCTACAGGGAGCACCTAATATGAGCAACGGGGAGCCGTTGGATCCAAGATGCAGCGGCACACACGAGGCCTGAATGTTTTATTTGCAAAATAAACCTTGGAGAGTTTGGAAATTGCGCATAATTACAAAGACTACTCCCAAGCCATTGGATCTCAGTTCCAACGATGTAAAACTCGTATTACCATAGCATCTAAGCTGCGGGGTGGATGTCATATCCAATGCCGCTGTCATTTTTGTTTGTAAACTTGCAAAATACGTGTAACTCGTGCCATTACTTGTCTAGCCGCGCAAAGTGTTTGTTCAAAAAAAACCATCTTACACTGAAATATCGGAACAACACGCAGGGGTCCCACTTTTCATTGATCAAATTTGGACCCAAAACTAACAAATCTAAAAGACGAGATTCGAACTGGCAACCTAGACTACAAAGCGTAATTCGATAGCCTGAAACATCAATGGTTGTTGGCTTTGTCCGATAACTTGATGTTATACAGTATTATGTTGAGTAGAGTAGAGGGAGTGCCTCATCAACACGTGCATGACCGTTGACTCACTTACTGGTGGGACCCAGGTCTGTGATCTCTCTCTCCTCTCCATCTTCTAACCTTTAGACACACGGGCACACACGAAGAGCGGCGCTAGCTTGTCGTGGTGTTATTGTAACTAAAAAAGTTTGGAAAATAGAAGAATTGCCTAGAACAAGAGACGTTGTGGCTGGTCGAGACGGAGCTAACCACACCTATCCTCCGTGCCACGTTAGCATGATGAAGCTGTGTGGCTAGTGGGGTGTTTTCAACCGACTGGCTGGGTCCCGAGGTCGAACCATAGGTACTACTACGTCTGATACAGTATATTTTTACACACACATTTTTCCTCTGTGTCGAGACATGGCACACCCCACCGCGTGGTTTCGGGGTCCTCCCGGGTGCTGCACGCATATATTCTTCCTTTCCTAGATGTGGGACGCGCTACCGCGCGTTTTCTAGGTCCTCCTCGGTCATAGCACCAAAGCAAGTAAATGAGTCGTCAAATCACAAAAGACCACCTTTCCCGCCGAGTACATCAGTGAAGCACGGTGGCTAGCTAGTTGGGCTAGTGCGACCGATTAGCTAGGCCGCCACCACATTTGTTTTTTCATCCCTTTTTTTATCTCCTTGCCAGCTGGTAAATTTAAATATGCACCACGGTGTTGCTCTACTCTTTGGGTGCGGCAGGCATGGCAGGATTTTTTTAATTGACGGGAGCAGGCGTGGCAGTAATTAGTCACGAGGACTCCGCCTATAAAACCCACTGCTCCCTGATGTGAGAAGTTGTCGACTGGTGTTTTCCCATGGTGAAAACCAAAAGATTCCCCGCTCCTTGGCTGGCTCCCTCCGCCTACCTGTAGATTGCATTGCCTTTCAGCCGTTTCGCCCCCTTTGCTTCCTCTCCCCATTGCTTCTACCTGGTGCCATGGCAGCGCAGCAGATCACACTGTCTGAGGTGAGGCGCCTGACGCAGGAGCTCCAGGCCAAGGATGCGGAGCTCAGGGCCAAGGACATGAAGCTCCATGATCTCAAGGAGGAGAGGAGTGCCATGCTCCTCCGTTATGTGCGAGAGTACACGGAGCTTCAAAAGCGGCAGGCGTCCACCACAAAGATGCTCGAGGCATCAGCGCGTTGCTGCAGAAAGCGGGAGATACGATAGGCCTTCAGGGGAGCCGGCTGGAGTGCGAGTGGGCCGATCGTGACGAGGTCCAGGATCACCTCAGCCACTTGGTGGACCAAGTTGCCACGCACGTGTTGCAGCTGCGTGATGCCTACTGTCGTGCCAGCGTGACCATGCTGGCTGTCGGGCTAAACCCGTTCGACCACCCCATCGACTTCAATGAGCTGTGACTTCCTGACCTGGTCTCCTTCTTCACCTATATCTCCATGGAGCTAAGCCGTCTCCACACGATGGTGGGGTCGAGCTAGACAAGGAGGGGTTGCGGGCTGCCGTCGCCATTGCCGGACGAATCCTCTCAGGGCTCCGTCATCGGAATCCGTTCGTGCCATTGGACGCTGTCTTTGACGTGCTGGCTCCCGTCGACCGGGAGTAGGCTCTGCGGGCCGTTGCACCCTGCATCACCAATGTTGTGCGCCTCGAGAAGCAGAGGGACTTCGGTGGTGTTTAGGCGTCCTCTACATGGGCATGTCCATGGCTCGGCGCAACATGACCGTTGGATCAAACTCAGACGGTGCAGATCAGTCACTATAGCACAAAGCGCGTGGGTGTGTTTGGTTGCATTCTCATCTCAATATAGTTGTTCCCTCTTCGTGTATTTGTGTTAACCTACTAGTGTGGACTCATGCACCCTTCATGCACTCTGCCAAACACCCAAAAGTGGGTAGAGAAGGGAACTTTTGCTCCCATACCGTGCACCCTTCATACACCCTGCCTAACACTGAGTCGTGCTTCATATGGTTCATGTTTCATGGAGTACTGTAGCACTGTACTCTCCGTGCGGTGTATACCTAGTTCTGTTAACATTGATCTCACCGTTCATTCTCGACCGGACAGTCAAAGTACTACGTTACATTACTCTTCATATAGTTGACATGCGCACAACATCATTTGTTATTGTCATATCTTACTACACTAGCAACAAGATTATGTAGTACTGACGTATGAACCACTGCACATGCCTAGTAGTAGGAGCACTGTGTATGTTCAAGAGGCTACCGTGTTTCTTGCTCCTCCGTCGTAAGAGTGGAAACGCTTGCTGTAATAATTTTTTTTTTAGAAAAACAGTGGACATGCTCTACCGTGCGGATTGTCCTCAACGGTCGTCGGGAACCTTGCTACTCACTTTTGTCGACGTGTGGGATAGCCGGCATCAGGATCCACCAGCCATGCACTAAATTACTCTATAGTAGAGTGCCCAACTGCACGGTAGACTACCCCAATCGAAGCGCCGCAGTAATGCCCAATGAGCCATCAAATAAAAAAAAACCCTCCTTTCCAGCAGTAAGTTGGACGGATGAAGCATCTCTTCTCTCTCAGCTTCCTCTCTACCCAACTCGCTTCTCCCTCATCTTGTTCCTCATTTCTTCAAAAAAAACCAACCTACTCCTGCCATTGTTCTTCTCTCCCAAAGAAGGAAAGGTGAGCGCATCAATGGTGTTGATTCCGGCCAAGGCCTGATCTTGCAACCCCGAGACTGATCCTATAACTCCCTCTCTGTTATTCTTTTGGGTTTGCGATTATGGTTTCTTTTCTTTTATTTCTATTTGATAGTTTCTTGATGGACGTTGGAGCACCGGCCGAAGTGATGTCTATGGCTCTAGCCAAAACCGTCGAGGCTCATGGTACGAAGAAGCGCAAGCACCCCGCCGAGACTACTGCAGACAAGCTCAAAGCCATCGCCCTGTCCAAGCCCCCCTCTCTGGGATCCCTCATTAAGCAAGTCCAGGTAATATCTCTTCTTGACGATCTTTTTTCTTGATCTTGATTGTGTTTTTTCATCTAACACGCAGTACTAGTACTAGTGGTACAACTTTCTGGGTGATCTTGCATGTGATTTTTGTGTGCCAAATGAAGGTTCAAAATTCCTCTTTTGACCAAAACATGCGAGAGGTTTACATCGATTTCTTATAGATTACTTTCAACTACTTTATGAACATCAATGCTACCTTTGAAGAGGTTATATTTGCCTCAGTAACTTGTGTTATGGATATTGCAAGTAATCCTTCTGCTCTCATGCCTTTGAAGACATGTTCTAGTGTCTTTGTTTACTCATTTCTATGCGTATATGTAGTCATATACGGAGTAAACTATCGAAAATCATCTTATATTTCTGAACGGATGTAGTAATAAAATATTTGGTTTGTGTTTGAATTAGAACTAGGTCCGTGGTGGAGATGAAGTTCTCAAAGTCATGCCGTGTGAACTGAAAGACCTAAGGATGAGTTCTACTGCTAAACTATCTAGCTGATGTGTCCTTGTCGCCACGTGTCCTGAACTAGTGTTTTCTTGTAGCATTGCTGTAAGGTGTGTTCTCGAGGCTGTACTTGACCACAACAATTTCCTGGCTGTGCCTTCAATTATGAAGGGTGCAGTTCTTGTAAAGCTTCCCGACAAATCTGATGCAGCCTGTCTTAATCGTCATGTTTATGAGTGGAAAGACCACTCTATTAGGTTCTCCAAGGTTGACGAGATGGTGATGGTGCCGGTAGACATCTCTCACGAAGTCCATGGCCTAGTCAATTATGTGGGGTTCTTCCCGTAGGTCGGTGGCAAGAAATAGTCTGCAAATTGAATTAGTGCAACTTTGCTTGTCTGTAGTAAGTACTATTTTTCAGTACTTGATTTGTGTTTGTGAACCCTGTATTGTTTAGTACTACCGCTTTTGGTGTGTGGTGAGTCCTGAGAACAATCCATGTTAATGTCTGTCCACTCAATTTAGTATGTATATTTTGAAGTATCTAGATCAACTTTTTTGTGAGGATGGCTTATCAATGATGGTTACACTCCAATATCTGTATGCATTGCAGGGTTTATCGCACCCACCGGGATTTCCAGTCCCATGGATGTTTGGTCCATACGATTTGTTATGACCTTTGGACTGTCCTGCTTGTGGAAGTAGGCAGGGGCCCCACATGCCATGCGTTGTTGGACGATCAATCTTCTGTTTAGTACTTCAACATAGTGATTTCTTGGTAAGGATTCACTCGTGTCACATCAAGTAAATCTTATTGATTTACTGTCTAAATCTTATTGATTTAATGTCATGTTTTCTTTCTTTTGCTGCAATTTTATGATGCAGGTTTTGCCATCTAACATTCATCACAGAATAAACCGTTTGGTTTGCTCTACGATGGCTATTTTTGCAGGTTTCACTTCTTATGTCGTCTCAGTAATGAGGGCACTGTCCATCACTTATATTACTGGAAAAAGTTGGATCAGTCTGTTGTCTGAGTACAAGTTGAATCCCTATGATGAACTGCAGTTTGGTTTAACAAACACGCCACAATTAGTCCTTCTCGCGTTTTAAAGAAATGAAGAAAAAGACTGGATCACGGTCACAGAGCCTAGTCAAGTTAGAAAGCTGATCGTAGCAGACCAGACAGGATCGCCGCTGTCTCGCACATCAGTACCACCTGCAGCAACGGATCGAGCACCGGCAGTTGCTCTAGCACCGACATCGGCAGCAGCTCAGTCTGATCCAACTGAGGATTGGGCACCGACCGCATTAGCGGATCAGGATGATCTACCGGAGGATCAGACATGGACACCGGCACCTGCTCCGACACTAGCACCAGCTCTACAAGGAGCACTATCTCCGGCAGCAGCAACGGCACTACCAGTCGCACCGGCACGGGCACCAGCAACGGCTTTGGCACCTGCATCAACACTTGCACTTGCATCTGCTCCGGCCCGTGCAACGGCAACGGAACCAGTAGTTGCACCAGCAACAGACCGGGCTGCAGTTCGCACTTCATATACCAAAGTCCTTACAAAAACCGACATGTCCACCTTCTTGGTAAGCATTGGCCGCCCAAGTGCTTCGTTCTTTTTTCTTTCCATGTTGTTTCACATGATTCACTGTGTTGATCTAACTGTTTGTGTATGTCTTCTTGTTTGCAAATAGAGAATTCCTAGAGCAACGAGGGAGTCATTCAACAATCTGGGCGACCGTGGCCAAGTTTCTCTTACCATGCGCAGCCTTGGTGTGAATGAACCCGCTCAATATACTGTAAGTACAAAGGATGCTTGCATGATGATTGATGCTAAAGGATGGTCAAGGTTCAAATCTAAATCATATCTTGCGGTAGGGGATGATGTAAAAATCGAACTTTCTCGGCAAGGAGAGCTGGTCCAAATCAACTTTGAAATTCTTTAGTAGCAGCACACAACTGCCGAACCGATCTATCCTCCGAGAGATTTTGATGTAATACTTTGGCATGGTGAAACAAGTGTCATGTGTGTATAAGTAGTACGACAGTATCGTTGATAGAATTGCAACCTGATTGCTGGTTAGGAACTCGTTTGATTTCATTGCAACAGCTGCCGTGCTTTATTCAATTTTGTGTATTTGCCTTGCGACAGCATCTAAAACCAGCGCTGTACCGATTGCTTGCAATATGAAAAGCGCTGAGGTAGAACACATGGGCCCCCAAACATGCAGGCCCATCGGCCTGTGGCCAAAAGTCCAGAACCGTGAGCCTGTCTGAGTATTTCTCAACTGAACCCCCATAATGCCTATGCATTGCACGTAACATCAAGATGCATTTGTATGAGTATTTTATCTTGTGAGAGAAAAGGATGAACGAGGGAAGGCCTTATTTGCAAATATGGAGAGGTGTGTGGGTACCTTTTTGCAAAATTGCCATAGTTTCATTCTACCCGTCAAATATAAACCAGACGGCCTATACTACAGGATGGCAGGCACACCATCGTCACCAACTCGTCTATACCATGTTAAAAAACTCTATTTTTTATAATTATATATGTTATATATATTCCCCTTGATTATTCTTATGTATAAAGTTGTGATATAAAAGATCTTTATATTTCTTTACAGAGGGAGTATCTCTCTGTCAAAAATATATTTATGTGTAACTAGTTACTCCTGTCTTTCTACTTCCTTTCGCTGATATGTGGGGCATCCAGCAACGGGGTCTACGTGCCATATGCACCAAATTAGAGTGCACAACTGCACGGTAGACGCCCCGGTCGTAGCGCCGTAGTAATGCCCAATGAGCCATCAAATCAAATCACAAAAAAACACCTTTCCAGGTTTAGCAGTAAGCTGGACGGACGAAGCGGCAATATTTCACTGGGCCTGAATCCCCTTCTCCCTTGTCTTCTTGTTTAGAGAAAACCCCCGCTCGGCGATTGCATAGTGTTTTCTCATGGAGAACCTAGTACGAATTCTTCATCCATCCCCGATAAATCCAAGTCCTTTGGTTGTGGGTAATCCTAGGATGGCAGCCACTGCCGTTGATGCATTTTTCTTCCTACTGAATCTAGTGTGTTTCATTTGCAGTGCCAAAAGTGCGAGGACCCTACAGGTTTCTGCGCCCTCGGCGAGACGCCACACTTGTTCCTTCTCATCCTAACACAGGATTTTAAAACGCGCACCATATGTTCCTAGAATCCTCTTTTCTATTCAGGAGGGTGGTGTTTTTTCAACATGCTGTCGACTAATTTGGAAATTTGAATTGCTATATTTGGATAAAAGGTACTAGTACCTGAAGGAAATATGCCCTAGAGGCAATAATAAAGTTATTATTTATCTCCTTATATCATGATAAATGTTTATTATTCGTACTAGAATTGTATTAACCGGAAACATAATACTTGTGTGAATACATAGACAAACAGAGTGTCACTAGTATGCCTCTACTTGACTGGCTCGTTGATCAAAGATGGTTATGTTTCCTAGCCATTTACATGAGTTGTCATTTGATTAATGGGATCAAATCATTAGGAGAATGATGTGATTGACTTGACCCATTCCGTTAGCTTAGCACACGATCGTTTAGTATTCTGCTATTGCTTTCCTCATGACTTATACATGTTCCTATGACTATGAGATTATGCAACTCCCGTTTACCAGAGGAACACTTTGTGTGCTACCAAATGTCACAACGTAACTGGGTGATTATAAAGGTGCTCTACAGGTGTCTCCGAAGGTACTTGTTGGGTTGGCGTATTTCGAGATTAGGATTTGTCACTCCGATTGTCGGAGAGGTATCTCTGGGCCCACTCGGTAATGCACATCACTTAAGCCTTGCAAGCATTGCAACTAATGAGTTAGTTGAGGGATGATTTATTACGAAACAAGTAAAGAGACTTGCTAGTAACGAGATTGAACTAGGTATTGAGATACCGATGATCGAATCTCGGGAAAGTAACATACCGATGACAAAGGGAACAACGTATGTTGTTATGCGGTCTGACCGATAAAGATCTTCGTAGAATATGTAGGAGCCAATATGAGCATCCAGGTTCCGCTATTGGTTATTGACCGGAAACGTGTCTCGGTCATGTCTACATAGGTCTCGCACCCGTATGGTCCGCACGCTTAAAGTTTCGATGACAGTTATATTATGAGTTTATATGTTTTGATGTACCGAAGGTTGTTCGGAGTTCGGATGTGATCACGGGCATGATGAGGAGTCTCGAAATGGTCGAGACATGAAGATTGATATATTGGACGACTATATTCGGACACCGGAATGGTTCCGGACGTTATCGGATATATACCGGAGTACCGAGGGGGTTACCGGAACCCCCCGGGGATTAATGGGCCTACATGTGGCCTAGTGGACAAGAGGAGGGGCGGCCAGGGTAGGCCGCGACCCCCTCCCCCTCTAGTCCGAATTGGACAAGGAGGTGGGGGGCAGCTCCCCTTTCCTTCTTCTCCTCCTCGTCCTCCTCCTCTTTCCCCCCTTCTCCTAATCCAACGAGGAAGGGAGGGAGTCCTACTCCCGGTGGGAGTAGGACTCCTCCTAGCGCGCCTCCTCATGGTCGGCTGCCTCTCCCCCCATGCTCCTTTATATACGGGGGCAGGGGGGCACCCCAGAGACACAACAATTGATCATTGATCTTTTAGCCGTGTGCGGTGCCCCCCTCCACCATAGTCCACCTCGATAATACTATAGCGGTGCTTAGGCGAAGCTCTGCGTCGGTAGAACATCATCATTGTCACCACACCGTCGTGCTGACGAAACTCTCCCTCAACACTCGGCTGGATCGGAGTTCGAGGGACGTCATCGGGCTGAACGTGTGCTGAAATTGGAGGTGCCGTGCGTTCGGTACTTGATCAGTCGGATCGTGAAGACATACGACTACATAAATCGCGTTGTGCTAACGCTTCCGCTTTTGGTCTACAAGGGTACATGGACACACTCTCCCCTCTCGTTGCTATGCATCACCATGATCTTGCGTGTGCGTAGGAATTTTTTTGAAATTACTACGTTCCCCAACAGTGGCATCCGAGCCTGGTTTTATGCGTAGATGTCATATGCACAAGTAGAACACAAGTGAGTTGTGGGCGATATAAGTCATATTGCTTACCAGCATGTCATACTTTGGTTCGGCGGTATTGTTGGATGAAGCGGCCTGGACTGACATTACGCGTACGCTTACGCGAGACGGGTCCTACCGACGTGCTTTGCACACAGGTGGCTGGCGGGTGTCAGTTTCTCCAACTTTAGTTGAACCGAGTGTGGCTACGCCCGGTCCTTGCGAAGGTTAAAACAACACCAACTTTGACAAACTATCGTTGTGGTTTTGATGCGTAGGTAAGAACGGTTCTTGCTAAGCCCGTAGCAGCCACGTAAAATTTGCAACAACAAAGTAGAGGACGTCTAACTTGTTTTTGCAGGGCATGTTGTGATGTGATATGGTCAAGGCATGATGCTAAATTTTATTGTATGAGATGATCATGTTTTGTAACCGAGTTATCGGCAACTGGCAGGAGCCATATGGTTGTCGCTTTATTGTATGCAATGTAATCGCCCTGTAATGCTTTACTTTATCACTAAGCGGTAGCGATAGTCGTAGAAGCATAAGATTGGCGAGACGACAACGATCCTACAATGGAGATCAACGTGTCGCGCCGGTGACGATGGTGGTAATGACAGTGCTTTGGAGATGGAGATCACAAGCACAAGATAATGATGGCCATATCATATCACTTATATTGATTGCATGTGATGTTTATCTTTTATGCATCTTATCTTGCTTTGTTTGATGGTAGCATTATAAGATGATCCCTCACTAAATTATCAAAGTATGAGTATGCACCGTTGTGAAAGTTCTTCATGCTGAGACACCACGTGATGATCGGGTGTGATAGGCTCTATGTTCAAATACAACGGGTGCAAAACAGTTGCACACGCGGAATACTCAGGTTAAACTTGATGATCCTACCATATAACAGATATGGCCTCGGAACATGGAGACCGAAAGGTTGAGCGTGAGTCATATAATATATATGATCAACATAGTGATGTTCACCATTGAAACTACTCCATCTCACGTGATGATCGGACATGGTTTAGTTGATTTTGATCACGTGATCACTTGGAGGATTAGAGGGACGTCTATCTAAGTGGGAGTTCTTTAGTAATATGATTAATTGAACTTAAGTTTATCATGAACTTAGTACCCGATAGTATTTTGCTTGTCTATGTTGATTGTAGATAGATGGCTCGTGATGTTGTTCCGTTGAATTTTAATGCGTTCCTTGAGAAAGCAAAGTTGAAAGATGATGGTAGCAATTACATGGACTGGGTCCTTAACTTGAGGATTATCCTCATTGCTGCACAGAAGAATTACGTCCTGGAAGCACCGCTAGGTCCCAGACCTGCTGCAGGAGCAACACCAGATGTTATGAATGTCTGGCAGAGCAAAGCTGGTGACTACTCGATAGTTCAATGTGCCATGCTTTACAGGTTAGAATCGGGTCTTCAACAACGTTTTGAACGTCATGGAGCATAGGAGATGTTCCAGGAGTTGAAGTTAATATTTCAAGCAAATTCCCGGATTGAGAGATATGAAGTCTCCAATAAGTCCTACAGCTGCAAGATGGAGGAGAATAGTTATGTCAGTGAGCATATACTAAAAATGTCTGGGTATAACAACCACTTGATTCAACTGGGAGTTAATCTTCCGGATGATAGCGTCATTGAAAGAATTCTTCAATCACTGCCACCAAGCTACAAGAGCTTCGTGATGAACTATAACATGCAAGGGGTGGATAAGACGATTCCCAAGCTCTTCGCAATGCTAAAGGCTGTGGAGGTAGAAATCAAGAAGGAGCATCAAGTGTTGATGGTCAATAAGACCACCAGTTTCAAGAAAAAGGGCAAAGGGAAGAAGAAGGGGAACTTCAAGAAGAAAATTTGATGTGTACCTTCCTAATGATCGAAGTAGCACCTGGGTATTTGATACTGGTTCTGTTGCTAATATTCGCAACTCGAAACAGGGACTACGGATTAAGCGAAGATTGGCTAAGGACGAGGTGACGATGCGCGTGGGAAATGGTTCCAAAGTCGATGTGATCGCGGTCGGCACGCTACCACTACACCTACCTTCAAGATTAGTTTTAGACCTGAATAATTGTTATTTGGTGCCAGCGTTGAGCATGAACATTATATCTGGATCTTGTTTGATGCAAGACAGTTATTCATTTAAATCAGAGAATAATGGTTGTTCTATTTATATGAGTAATATCTTTTATGGTCATGCACCCTTGAAGAGTGGTCTTTTTTTGTTGAATCTCGATAGTAGTGATACACATATTCATAATATTGAAGCCAAAAGATGCAGAGTTGATAATGATAGTGCAACTTCTTTGTGGCACTGCCGTTTAGGTCATATCGGTGTAAAGCGTATGAAGAAACTCCATACTGATGGACCTTTGGAACCACTTGATTATGAATCACTTGGTACTTGTGAACCATGCCTCATGGGCAAGATGACTAAAACGCCATTCTCCGGAACTATGGAGCAAGCAACAGATTTAATGGAAATGACACATACAGATGTATGTGGTCCGATGAATATTGAGGCTCGTGGCGGGTATCGTTATTTTCTCACCTTCACAGATGATTTAAGCAGATATGGGTATATCTACTTAATGAAACATAAGTCTAAAACATTTGAAAAGTTCAAAGAATTTCAGAGTGAAGTTGAAAATCATCATAACAAGAAAATAAAGTTTCTACGATCTGATCGTGGAGGAGAATATTTGAGTTACGAGTTTGGTCTTCATTTGAAACAATGCAGAATAGTTCCGCAACTCACGCCACCCGGAACACCATAGCGTAATGGTGTGTGCGAACGTCGTAATCGTACTTTACTAGATATGGTGCGATCTATGATGTCTCTTACTGATTTACCGCTATCGTTTTGGGGTTATGCTTTAGAGACGGCTGCATTCACGTTAAATAGGACACCATCGAAATCCGTTGAGACGATGCCTTATGAACTGTGGTTTGGCAAGAAACCAAAGTTGTCATTTCTTAAAGTTTGGGGTTGCGATGCTTATGTGAAAAAGTTTCAACCTGATAAGCTCGAACCCAAATTGGAAAAATGTGTCTTCATAGGATACCCAAAAGAGACTGTTGGGTACACCTTCTATCACAAATCCGAAGGCAAGTCTTTTGTTGCTAAATTTGGAATCTTTCTAGAGAAGGAGTTTCTCTCGAAAGAAGTGAGTGGGAGGAAAGTAGAACTTGATGAGGTAACTGTACCTGCTCCCTTATTGGAAACTAGTTCATCACGGAAATCGGTTCCTGTGACACCTACACCAATTAGTGAGGAAGTTAATGATGATGATCATGAAACTTTAGATCAAGTTGTTACTGAACCTCGTAGGTCAACTAGAGTAAGATCCGCACCAGAGTGGTACGGTAATCCTGTTCTGGAAGTTATGTTACTAGACCATGACGAACCTACGAACTATGAAGAAGCGATGGTGAGTCCAGATTCCGCAAAATGGCTTGAGGCCATGAAATCTGAGATGGGATCGATGTATGAGAACAAAGTGTGGACTTGGTTGATTTTCCCGATGGTCGGCAAGCCATTGAGAACAAATGGATCTTCAAGAAGAAGACTGACTCTAACGGTAATGTTACTGTCTATAAATCTCGACTTGTTGCGAAAGGTTTTTGACAAGTTCAAGGGATTGACTACGATGAGACCTTCTCACCCGTAGCAATGCTTAAGTCTGTCCGAATCATGTTAGCAATTGCCGCATTTTATGATTATGAAATTTAGAAAATGGATGTAAAAACTGCATTCCTGAATGGATTTCTGGAAGAAGAGTTGTATATGATGCAACCGGAAGGTTTTGTCGATCCAAAGAGAGCTAACAAAGTGTGCAAGCTCCAGCGATCCATTCATGGACTGGTGCAAGCCTCTCGGAGTTGGAATAAACATTTTTATAGTGTGATCAAAGCATTTGGTTTAATACAGACTTTTGGAGAAGCCTGTATTTACAAGAAAGTGAGTGGGAGCTCTGTAGCATTTCTGATATTATATGTGGATGACATATTGCTGATTGGAAATGATATAGAATTTCTGGATAGCATAAAGGGATACTTGAATAAGAGTTTCTCAATGAAAGACCTCGGTGAAGCTGCTTATATTATTGGGCATGAAGATCTATAGAGATAGATC